>NC_069499.1:1190999979-1191277479 GCF_027579735.1 Bombina bombina
TGATTGTGACCACGGACGCCAGCCTGCTGGGCTGGGGAGCAGTCTGGGACTCGTTAAAGGCGCAGGGACTATGGACTCGGGAGGAGTCTGCTCTCCCCATAAACATCTTGGAGTTGAGTGCAATATACAATGTTCTGATGGCTTGGCCTTAGTCCGGTTTATCAGGTTCCAGTCAGTATAACAATATTCAGTCAGCATACAATATCACCTCATTGGCTTACATCAACCACCAGGGAGGAATCCAGCGTTCCATAGCCATGAAGGAGGTGGCTTGGATTGAAGCTTACAACTGCTGTTTATCTGAATAAATATAAAGTAAAGTTTTGCGCTATGAGAGTAGATATCATACATATAGTGTTAATTCTATCTAAACCTAAAAATACATTGAATTATTGTTATACAAGTGCATATAAATGCATTATCTGTGTTATTCAAACAAAAATGGTGAGAGGTCTAGTTCTGAGTTAAGACCTCTTGGAAATAGGGTGTCAAATTTATAAATGAGTTCTGCTTCTTTTTTTTTTTTTTTTTTTTTTTTTAAATATTTATATTGAGATCCAAAATTGCATACTGTCAAACAACAAGAATGAAAGTTATTTTACACAAAAACCACAAAGTAGTTACATAGATTTGACATATTGCGTCTAGACATAACGCTAAGTAATAAATAACCAAATATACAATAAACAGTATGTATATGTCTAGACAATTGTTAGAAAACATCCTTAGGTTCAGTAGGAATCTCAAATAATGAAACCTAGATCTAGCACTTGAAATAAGAAGCTGGAAGTGACAAGTATACCCATATATTTCAGGTATCAGGTTGGTCTCTAGCTCATTCTGATCAGTCAAGAGTGTTATAAGGAAGGGGAAGGCCGTGGAAAAAAGGGTAAAGGAGTCATCTCGTGGGAGGTGGTGGGAAGGACTAGGGAAGAAGGAAGGGTAGGGGAAGAAGGAATAAGGAAGAAAGAGTGAAAGTAGCAGTCAAATTATGAGGGGGGGAGGGAAAAAGAGGGAGAAAGGAGAAAAAAAAAAAAGGAAGGGTAAAATATATTTATAATAGCTTGTACTCAATGTCCCCGGTCTCGGTTGTCTGAGCCGGGGAGTAGTAGCATGAGGAAATGTCTGGATCTATTGGATCTGGATCCAATCTTCCCATATTGCCCAATAGTCCTCCATCCGTTCCAAAGAGCTATATGCGAATTTCTCCATGTTAGCTAGGTATTGTATTACCTCACAGACAGATTGTGGGTGGAGTGACTTGCTTCCATGCCCTGGCAATACAAAGCTTAGTGGCAGCCATCACATAGATCACTAAATGCTTACTACATTTAGGCAGGGCATTGTCAAGAATATGGAAGAGAGCCCGGCTTGGTGTCAGCTGTATAGTCACATTCATAGAATGTAACAACGTTTCAACATCTTTGCAAAGGTCTCGGATTTTTGGGCAAGACCACCACACATGTGAGTTAGAACCTTCCTCTCCACACAATCTCCAGCACCCTGGGGAGGTGCTAGCAAACATTTTTGACAGTTTAGTTGGCTCTCTATACCACTGTAACATGAGTTTCATATAACTTTCAAAGATCGTTATGCAGTGAATCGTTTTTTTTGTCAATTGAATCGCGTTCCTCAGCTCTGCGTCTGATATATTTAGGGCCAGCTCTCTGCACCACATTTTGATTTGACCCGGGAGACCTACCGAATGATCTTGTAATATGGCTTTGTAATGAAATGTGAGAGGTTTATCCATCCCCATCTCATGCATCCATCTCTCTTCCCACTTAGAGTGGGGTCTTAGGTCTTGTGCCCCAAATTTCCAGGAGTGCAGTAAGCTTAGTATCCTATAGCATTCAAAGTGAAACCATAGGGGAGGCCCCCGAAGTGAGTCGAGTATCTGGTGGACTGTCATTAGTCTACTATTAGAGAACAAGTGCTCTACCATACTGAAATTATGTTGTGTCCAGAAATCGACATGGATATTTGGAAGTCCCCACAGCAGTCCCAGCAGTTGATGAATCAGCGAGGGGTGTGGGGCGATCTCTGTATGATGTCTGAGCTCATGCCACATTCTAATATTTTGCTGTACTATGGGGTTAGTAACATTATCAACTAGTTGTTTGTGACTGTGAACCCACAGAACACTAGGGAGATCCAAGCCTTCGGGTAAGTGTAGTTCCTCCAATCTGAACCATTTCGGTTTCTCCCTAGTAGGGCCCCAGGCCGTGATCTGTGATAGTCTAGCAGCCTCATAATAAAGGAATATGTTCGGGAAAGACACTCCACCTCTAGAAAACTCTCTCTGCAGAATTTTGTAACTAATCCGGGGTGTTTTCTTCATCCAGACATATTTGGAGAAGAGCCGGTGAATTTGCTGTAAGATACTGTATGGGATATTCAGAGGAATACAGCGAAACAGATACAACACCTTAGGAAGTAACAAACATTTTCACCGTAGCTATGCGTCCCATCCAAGAGATCTCCCTAAAATCCCCTCTGTTTATTAAGGACTTTAGCTCAGCAATCAGAGTATCAAAATTTAACGATAGAATGTTATCTAAGTCCGCGCTTAGATGAATACCGAGGTGTTTGATAGACTCTGTGGACCAGTGGAAATCATGCATTTTCTGTAGGTTCGAGAGATGCTCACTAGATAGATTAATACTATATGCCTCAGTTTTTGACATGTTTATCTTATAGTAACTTAAGGTACTAAACTGTTCTAAGATGGCAAAGACTGCTGGAACTGAAGACGCAGGATTCGTAAGAAAGAGTAACATCTGCGTATAGCGCAATTTTCTCCTGACCTAGAGCCCATTGGCATTCCCTCAATAGTGGGCAATGTACGGATCGCCTCCGCTAATGGTTTCATGACTAGGGCAAAGAGCAAGGGGGACAATGGGCAACCTTGCCTAGTACCATTAGAGATGTAAAAAGGTGGAGAGCAGAAGCCCATCCCCCTCACCCTGGCGCTCGGGTTTGAATATAGAACTCTGATTATAGTAATGGCTTCAGATGGAAAACCAAATGTCTCCAAGACCCTCCACATGTACTCCCATCTGACCCTGTCAAACGCCTTTTCGGCATCTAACGACAGGGCCAGAATGGGGGTGTCCAGTCTCTTTGCTTCAGAAAAAATAGATATTAAACGTCTTGTATTGTCCGGTCCTTGGCGACCTTTCACAAAGCCAACTTGGTCCGTTGCTATTAATAACGGCAATAAGGAGGCCAATCTGTCCGCGAGTATTTTAGAATACAATTTTGTATCCACATTAATCAATGAAATAGGACGAAAATTACTACATTGGGATGGATCTTTGCCTGGTTTAGGAATTGCGACAATGGTCGCTTCAATGTATTCCTTTTTGCACCTGAGGAAACGGTCACATACAGACCGAGAAATGTTGTGCTTAATAAAGTCTTTTTTAATACTACTAGAGACTTTTTGCCGCAAACTTTCTTTATCATTTTGCAGTTATTGCTCTTTACCTTTTGGTACTTTTAACTATCTATCTATCACTCTTTACCATTTGGTACAAGTGCCCGGTACACGTATATCCTGGCATTGACTCTATCTTGGGAACACATATCCCACACCTTCATTCGGAGCTCACTGCAGTCCTGTCAGCTGTTTTCAGTACGGAGAACCATCCAAGCCGACACAGCTTGCCTGAAACAAAAGACGGATTCAACTAACCACCTTTCCACATTGGAGTGGGAGTTAGCTGGATGACTCTGAGGGTCCAGGAGGCTATTGTGACACTTCTCAAGTGTCTGACATCTTGTGAGTATATTTCAACTAGCAAAAGTAGCGTGTCTGATCCTATTGATTTGTGCACTATGTTGGCGCCTTCTTCTGTCTCACTTTATCTATAGATTTTCATCTTGGGTCACCAACAGGATTCGGTTGAAGAAGCAGCTTGCCTTCCCATTAGCTGGATACATACAGCAAAGATTTGAACTTTTAATGGACACTCCTGATACTAAGTATCTTTAGTTTTGTATTTTATGCATATTGCCAGCATTACGTCTGCAGTATACTCTGGGATGAGTGCATAATGTCACCATTACCGGTTTGATTCTATGTAGTACACAGTATATCTAACTTATAATTTTAAGTTTATACCTTATTATATGCCATTTTTATTTTTGTATATCACGTTTTGTACACTACTTTTACTTAACCACTGGCGCACTGATTTTAATTTTTGTATTTTTTGAGCTTCTACCAGCTTATCCTTGTCTTCATCTGAAAGTGTGGGTAGGTTTAGTTTCTCCAAAAAGGAGGAAATGTCCTGGGGAGCTCCCACTTTGGGTCCCTCATAGGATTCAATATTATAAAGTCGCTCGTAAAAGTCCGCGAAGGCCTTCCCTATTTCATCAGGTGCGTGTATTTTCCGTCCCTCGTGATTGATATATGGAATCCGGGAGCTAGCCATCCACTGTTTCAGCTTATTTGCTAACATCGAGCCTGTTTTATTGCTTTTAGAATACATAACCATTTTAAATCTTGAGAGAGCCCGTTTAACTTTTTCCAGTTCCAAGTTTTTAATTTGCGACTTTAAAGTCAGAATTTCAGCTGATAGGCAGGCCGTAGGAGCCAATTTGTTTTGCTTTTCTTTCGTTCTCAGATCACAGGTTAATTTACCTAATGGGGCACCCCACTTTTTTTATGTTAGCGGTCTTTGCAATACAGAATCCTCTAATATAGGCCTTTAGGGCTGCCCACCTAATTTGATGTGAAGTTTGATTAGGTCTGTTGGTCTCCAGAAATTCCTCTATCTTTTCCACCAGTTCAGGGACGAAGGATGCGTCCTCCCATAGGAATTTTGGGAGCCTCTATGATGGCCTAATCCATTCAGACACTTCCATTTTAATCGACATTATTACAGCATCATGATCTGACCACGGACAACTGCATATGCTAGAGTTTGTGACACTGTTCATGGACCAGGAGTCTACAAAAAAAGTAGTCCAACCTCGAGTACGACCGGTGAGGGGGTGGAAAATACGTATAGTCTCTTGAATCTCTGGGTGGCATGCCCTCCACACATCATACAGCGCTGACTGGTAAATGAGGTTTTGGAACTTGGGGGCCGTGGACTGAGCGTAGCTATCCAACACCTTGTCACTCGGGATTTTCTTGTCTATATAGGGGTCCCAGACTAAATTGAAATCTCCCCCTAGTATTAGCGTGCCTTGCTTTAGACCATCTATGAAATGCAACAGTGTGCGTAGGAATGTTATCTGGCCCTGATTGGGGGCATATAAGTTTACAAGAGTATAGAGGTGTGAATTAAGTCTGCAGATCAACAATAGACACCTCCCTTCCGGGTCCGTTTCCACATGTAGCTGTTGAAAAGCCACCGCTTTACTAATACAGATAGATACACCTCTGCTCTTCTCATGATAAGTTGAGCTGAACACCACCGGGTAATGTTTAGACTTAAGGACTGGAGTATTGTTCAAAGTGTGTCTCCTGTAGAAAGGATACATCACACTGAAGCCTCTTCAAGTATGGTTGTACCAAACTTTGCTTTGTGGGCGAGTTGAGCCCCTTTGTATTTAGGGAGACAAATTTGAGACCGGGGCCCATTGTTCCCAGAAAGGAAAGAAGAAAAAAAAAAGGGGGGGGAGGAGGAAGGGGTCACAACAGGGGGGGGGGGAGAGAAGAAAAAGGAGGAGTGTAGAAAGTAGTGTATAGGGAGAGATATAGATATATAGTAGGAAGTAGCAATGACCAAGTGGAAGGGGTCAGAGGATTATTACTGATGTAGCTGGACTATTGTTATCTAACCCTCAATTACAAAGATATGGTCATAAAGTCACTTTATAATTTCGATTGGATCTGTGTTCTCTTGCTTACTTTCGGTAAGCTGTGGTGTTACCCTTGGGGGGGGGGGGGGTGGAGAGATACAGTCTGCCGACCGTATAGGAGAGTATCCAAAAGGAAGTGGAAGGAGGGGTGAGGTCTGGGCCGAGGCAGAGTCTGTTGTTAGGGGGGGGGGGGCTTGCATTGTCAAACAGATTTATTCTATATCCCCAATTTGTTACTGTAATTATAAAGTGGAAAGGAACTAAAGTCATATCTAACCAATTAATAAGTCACCCTATATCCTAAATAAACTAACTTTACTCTATATACACCCTTCAAGGCGTACATGTACGTAGGTTAGTACTAAAGATTAAGTAGTTGTCATGTAGAAAGGTGTTATGCGTACTTAGGGTGAGATCTGTCTTTACTTTATCAGAAGTTTGTGTCAGGGAAAAAGAGAATGAATGCAAGACAAGTTGGCATGATGAGTTCATGATCACAGAGACATATCCCATTGTAACAATAACATCCAAACATAAACTTATATGCAATATTTTTTCCGGTATCTGGAGTGGACCTCTCCACTCCAGTTAAAATACCTTACCTACTAGCATTTATCTATAGTTTAACTAATCTATACCTGTAAATGCAAAAACAGACATCTCGAAAAAATAAATAACTCGTATAAATAACACAAAACAGAAAATGATTAACAGAACAATTTTTCTATGTATGACCAACTGGCAGTATAATACCTAGAACAGAAAAGGCTTTCATAATATATCCAAAACATCTTAGTTTCTTGCAGAGTAGGGTTAAATGTCCCCAGAAGTGTCACTAGTGTTTGCTAAGAGAAGAATTCTAAGTATGACAACATCCAGGGGTAAACTTATACATATATAGCTGAACTGACATTGTTTCAATATATTCCTAAGTCTAAAGATGAGCTCTCCTCATCTATCGAAAGAGAGTATCTCAAAGCATTTATGTTAAGTTGGGTTAGTCTAGGTCTATAAATGCGAAAACAGGCATTTAGTGTAAATGTATTCGCCAGCCCAGAGTATGGCTAGTGGAGCTCTCCACATTCATCAACACGAAATACCTTCTGGCATTTACCCTAAGCTGGGCAAATCCAAACTAGAGAATGTAAAAATAAATATCTTATGTAGGTGTGTCAAGCAACAGATATAACCTGATGGATCATCTAAAGCTAAACTTATATATATGTAGCCTAACTGATATCATGTCAATCTTTTCCTATAGCTAGAGCCAAGCTTACCATATCTGTGAAAATATAGTACCTTTAAACATTCACACTAATCTAGGTAGATCTGGGCCTGCAAATCCGGGGGCAGGTGCCCAGTGTAAATGCATTGACCAACATAGAGCATGGCGTGTGGAGCTCTCCACACCTACTAAATTAACATATCCTCTAGTATTCACCTTAAGCTGGGTAATTCTGAACCTGAGACTGTAGAAATAGGTATCAGGTATGGGTGTGTCAGATCACAAAGAGAGTGGCAGGTCACTCTCTACCTTACATTAAACCATACCAAACCAATCATTTAAATCATCTAACAGTAAACTTATGTGTTTATAGCTTAACTGATATCATGTCAACCTTTTCCTATATCTAAAATGGAGTTTTCCACACCTGTCAAAAGAAAAAAGTATCTATTAGGTATTCATACAAGGCTTAGTAAGTTTAGACCTATACGTGCAAAAAGAGGTATCTAGTATAGATATGTCAACCAGCATAAGTTATGACAAATGGAGCCCTCCACAATTATTGAAAAAAAGTACCGTTTAGCATTTACCATGAATTGGGCAAGTCTAAACCTGAAAGTATAGAAATAGGTATCCTGTGTAGGTGTGTTAAGCAACCTATAATATAACAAGTCGTTTCCTAACACACATTAAGCTATACTAACCTGCCAAGTCTCACATACATCAATTCTACATGTACCCAAAATACAAAATTAACAGAGGCCTCCTATGTAAGGCCCACCATCACTCACAATAACCATCTAGAATGATAAAGAACAGTTATAAACAGTGCAAAATGAACATATTAACAAAGCGATTTCTCTACATATAACAAGTTGGCATTGTGATAACTGGGGCAAAATGTCTTTCGTAATACGTCCATGGCCTTTCAACATTTTCCTTAGTGGGGTTAAATGTCTCTAGTCCCATGAGCCTATGGGGAAAATCAGAATATTCCCATTGTAAGAGTACCTGAAGGTGGGGGCTCTGTTAAGGTCCAGGAGAGCCAAAGATCATCAAAGAATAGCAAGTCTGCCACAGTAAAACATCTCTTTTTCTCGCAAGTTAATCTAAAGGCCATGGTTAGATCATAACTAGGGGATAAACAGGAAAGTCCCCCCTACAGAACATGTTAATAAAAAAAACATACATAAGTGAAAAATATACTTATCAGTCTTCATCATCTGAGGGATTCTCTGCTTGTTCTGATGACGTCCGGTGTGAAGCCAAGTTCTGCCTTTTAGAAGGAGCAATCCTCTGAGTAAGCGATCTCCATTCAAATGCTGTCGGTCTCAGAATGGAAGAGGACATGGTGCTTTGATCTGTGTCTTTAGGGGTCGGGAAGACAGTCTCCTTGTTCTGGCTGGTGTGTTTGATCCATCCTTTAAGGAGAAGTTGCCCCTTGTCAGGGGTGTCAGCCGTGTAGAATCGCCCATTTTTCTGTATCAGCAGCTTGGTGGGATAACCCCATCTGTATTTTATTCCCATCTGTCTCAATGACTTGGTCACTTCAAGGAAGGTGCCTCTCTTTTGGACCGTGTACTGGGACAAGTCAGGAAATATTTGTATAGACTCAAATCTTTTAGGCAGTGTGGGACGCTGAAACATGGCTCTAAGAATCTGTTCTTTATAGGTGAAGTAGTGGAATCTGGCAATCACATACCTTGGTTTATCCGCTGAGACATTCCTCCCTCTGGGAAGTCTGTGCACTCTATCCACTAAAGTCTCATTAGGGAATCCTGAGGGATGTAATATTTCACAGAGCTCATTGAGGAATTTGCCAAGTTCTGTTGGGGCAATATCTTCGGGGATACCCCTGAATCTCAAATTGTTCCTGCGGGAACGATCCTCCATGCCAGCCATCTTAGCCTCAACAGAGTCCAACATATCAACCAGCACTTGTGAGTGACTAGCCAAATTCCTTTGCTCTACTGTTAGATCCTCCTATGGATTTTCTTGCAACAGGTTTAGCTTTAAAATGGTCTGCCACAGATTTTTTATACTCTGAAGGGTTAGCAGTTTTCCTCCTAGAGCCCTGTGGCATGATAAAGTCCAGGAAGATTCAGTTGGGGGACAGCAGTGTGAAGTAGCTCAGTAAGGCAGAGATTCCTCAGTAAGATATCTAGGGCCAATGTCTTAGTTCACAGTCATTTAATTTACAGCCTTGTGCCTCAGACCCAAAGCCCCAACCCCTCAGTGCATACTGCAAGCCATGGTTGCTAAAAGGAGTAGGGGTATGGCCATAGATTGGAGTGGAGAAGTAGTTAGGTTACTTGATGGCGTCAGCCTCCAGACAATTGATAGAGGTGACCTGCAGACTAGACCCACTCAGTAGTATAGGTCCCCTCCAGGGGAAATGCCTCCTATCGGCCAAGTAGGTTAAGGGATAGGGGGTATGACCCACAGGCACTAAGCACCTGCGGGAAAGGAAGGAGGGGACCAGCTGAGGATACTGAAAGTCAAGCCGTGGACTAGGGTCAGACGTAGTAAGCTGGAGCGTGTAGGTGGTGTGTTAGGTTAGATAAAAGGCTCACTCCCCTGCAGTTTCAATAACAAAACTTAATCGTCTGCCCAATAAGTAGTGCAAGGTTTGCAAGCAAAGCAATCGCCTGCTGAGGACTAGGGGTATTCCCAGTACAGCTCCATTGCAATAGTCAGGAGTTTGGTAGGTAGAAGGCCGCAGTGTGCAAAACAATATAAGAGGGGGCAGCACTCTGTATAAAATGAAGTAATGCAGGTAACACCTGTAGACCCACACAACTGCTAAGTAATGGGGTTTAACTATTCCAGCGTCCCACAACTGCAGTGCTCATGGTGGGTAACAGTGTTCCAGTTTTGTATGTAGTCAGCAAAAAAGGGAGTTTTTATTGATGGATTGTAGCCAGAGTGGGGTATAATATGCCCTTTGTCAGCTTTAAAGTGTTAACATTCCCAATATCATATAGTGCAGGGCCCCAGGGTAAATTAACCAGTTGTCTTCCGTGTGTAGGGAGCTGGGAGGGAGAGATGTCAGAGTCTTTTAGTATCCCACTTGGTTTTATAGGAATGAAAAAAAAATCTCACCCAGTTTGTCCCAGGAAGGATGCAGGCAGGGGTAACTTCGAGGATCCACCATACAGCATAGAGCTCTCCAGAGGTCCCTATGAAATCCAGCTGGGTATCGATCGTGAGGGGTGAGCTTTTCTCCTAAAAACCGCTGACTTGGGTTGCAGCTTCCTCTGCACTGCGCAGCAAAAGAAAAGATGGCAGCGGTTCACGTCAAAAGGCCCTGGGCTAGATATTTATGCCTCCGCTTATCTACTCCTCAAGCAAGGGCAACAGACTTTCCCCTCTCACCACCGGTCAGACACCCCGACAAGTAGTGAATGTGTGTTCCGGTCAAGATCGGAATGCTGTAGGAGGCGTGCTTATGGTTGGTAAAGCGTAGCAAAGGCAGCCCAATAGTCGCCCCAAATAGGCTAGTATTTGTAGAAAAGTGTCCCAAATAAAAATAGGGGCAAAAGAGTGGCTAATTACACCTAATTTAATAGATTTAAAGTTGTCTAAAGCAGGAGCTCTGTAGATCTGCGTCTGATCAACACGGCGGTTAACTCCTGCCCCGAGTTCTGCTTCTTTTATGAGTAAAGTTTTTTTCTATATTCCCCCCTCTCCAGTGATTTTTGACTTTATGAATACCCCAATAGTGTAACTCATTTGTGTTACCATGGTGTACTTCTTTGAAGTGTTTGTATAGATGGGTATCTACTCTTTCTTTTTCTATACTTAACAGGTGTTCTCTTATTCTATCCCTGAGACATATTTTGGTCTCTCCAAAATAGAACAAATTGCAATGCATTTTAGTACATAGATCACGTTTTTTTGTGTACATCTAATTATTTCCTTTATTGTGAAATCCTAAGCTGATTGGTTTTGAGATTTTTTTTATTTTATAGCTATGTTTGCAGGCTTTACATGTATAACATGGGAAGAAACCAGCTATTTTATCTCCCCTCATAGCTATCTGATTTTGTGTCTTAGTCTTATATTTTAATTCACTTGGGGCTAATATGGTTTTGAAATTTTTTGCTTTTCTGAAAATAAAGGTGGGTTTTGGTGCTAATTTTTTCCTTATGATGTTATCCTACTTGAGAATATGCCAATGTTTATTGACTAGCTTTTTGATAAAATTAAAGTCTGCATTATAGTCTGTGATAAATGGTACTTTGATCGTATCATCATTATCTCTTTCTTTAGTTTTATATTTCAATAAAGCCGTCACGGATCTGACAGGTATCTTGTTTGTATCAATAAGAATACTACATCACTGATTGTAGAGATAAATGTTTGAAAAGCTTTTTTTTTTTTCTTCCCAAAGAAAAAAGCTTTATTTAGGTCAGCTGAACATACATGTCATATGATAAATGTACACCATAGACATCGAATTGTGCAAAGCAAGTCTCTGTGACATTACGCAGCAAAATAAGCACATTCTTTAGTACAATATGTGTCCAGTGTGGTCACATTTTTTTTATTAACTTAGACCTCTCTTGGGTCAAACGATATAGGTGACCTATCAATGTCCAGTTTCATTAAAATTTATTCTTTTAGCAGGTGTTACATGTCAACTGTACACGACAATAGCAGTGTGGCAACTATAACGCCCTGCTCTGTCAGAATCGCTCAAGCTGATGTTATCTAATCATATGATGCTAGCTATATCTCATTTTATAGTACCGTTAGGGCCGCCGCCAACTCCGAGATGTGAATAGAAGGGAGAGGGTGATAAGGGAGAGAACTTGAGAGGGTGGGGGGGGGGGGGTATTGTGTGTAATGCAGCTGTACAGGGATCATACCTGAGGCTGTGCTGAATTCGCTATTCTTTCCTCCATATCGTTAACATCCTTTCATGTGTTTCAACAGAATTGCTTCTAATGTAATGGTATCTTTCGATCTGCAGTAGTGTGTCAACTTGTTTCACCCATTCCCTGAATGTGGGGGACGATTCAGATTTCCAGTATCTGGGAATCCGCATCTTTGCGCTACTTATCATTGATAGTAGCAATCTGTGTTTTGCCACCACTTTTAGGTTAGGGAGGCTTGCAAAGAGTAATATTTCTCTTGTTAAGTGTAGTCAGTCCACGGGTCATCCATTACTTATGGAATATATCTCTTCCTAACAGGAAGCTGCAAGAGGATCACCCAAGCAGAGCTGCTATATAGCTCCTCCCCTCACATGTCATATTCAGTCATTCTCTTGCAGCCTAACTAAAGATAGGTCGCTGTGAGAGGTCTGTGGTGTTTTTTAACTTAGTTTATTTCTTCAATCAAAAGTTTGTTATTTTAAATGGCACCGGAGTGTGCTGTTTGCTCTCAGGCAGCATTAGAAGAAGAATCTGCCTGCGTTTTCTATGATCTTAGCAGACGTAACTAAGATCCACTGGCTGTTCTCATCTGAGGAGTGAGGTAACTTCAGAAAAGGGGAATAGCATGCAGGGCCCCCCTGTAAAAGAGGTATGTGCAGTAAATTATTTTTCTGAGGAATGGAATTGACTGAGAAAATACTGCTGATACCAATGTAACGTAAGTTCAGCCTTAAATGCAGTGATAGCGACTGGTATCAGGCTGATGAGTGTGTGTACACTGAATTTATTTTTCTAAGGAATGGAATTGACTCTGAAAATACTGTTAATACTGAAATAATGTATGAGCCTTAACTGCAGTAAAAGCGACTGGTAGCAGGCTTATTAATAACACTTCATAACTTTTCAAATGTATGTTTAAAACGTTTACTGGCATGTTAATCGTTTTTTGTGAGGTACTTGGTGATAAAACTTATTGGGGCATGATTTTTACCACATGGCCATCTTTGTTTTCTGCATAGAAACAGTTATCTGAGCTTCCCCACTGTTGTAATATGAGTGGGAGGGGCCTATTTTAGCGCTTTTTTGCGCAGTAAAAATTCAGTCACAATCTGTCTACTTCATCCTCCATGATCCAGATCGTCTCTAGAGAGCTCAGGGGTCTTCAAAATTCATTTTGAGGGAGGTAATCAGTCACAGCAGACCTGTGACAGTGTGTTTTGACTGTGATAAAAACGTTAATTATTAAATTGTTATCCGTTTTTGGGTATTAAGGGGTTAATCATCCATTTGCTGGTGGGTGCAATCCTTTGCTAACAATACATTTACTGTGAAAAATTGGTTGCTATAACTATTTTGGTTCATTGTTATTTCAACTGTGACAGCTTTTTGTGCTTCTTAAAGGCACAGTAGCGTTTTTTATATTGCTTGTAAATTTATTTAGAAAAGTATTTCCAAGCTTGCTAGTCTCATTGCTAGTCTGTTTAAACATGTCTGACACAGATGAATCTCTTTGTTCACTATGTTTAAAGGCCAATGTGGAGCCCAAAAGAAATTTGTGTACTAATTGCATTGATGTTACTTTAAATAAAAGTCAATCTTTACATGTAAAGAAATTATCACCAGACAACAAGGGGGAAGTTATGCCGACTAACTCTCCTCACGTGTCAGTACCTTCGCCTCCCGCTCAGGAGGTGCGTGATTTTGTGGCGCCAAGTACATCAGGGAGGCCCTTACAAATCACTTTGCAAGACATGGCTACTGTTATGACAGAAGTATTATCTAAATTGCCAGAATTAAGAGGCAAGCGCGATAGCTCTGGGTTAAGGACAGAGCGTGCGGATGAGGTGAGAGCCATGTCAGATACTGCGTCACAGTTTGCAGAACATGAAGACGGAGAGCTTCATTCTGTGGGTGACGGATCTGATCCAGGGAGACTGGATTCAGAGATTTCTAATTTTAAATTTAAGCTTGAGAACCTCCGCATATTGCTAAGGGAGGTATTAGCGGCTCTGAATGATTGTAACACGGTTGCAATTCCAGAAAAATTATGTAGGTTGGATAGATACTATGCGGTACCGGTGTGTACTGACTTGTTTCCTATACCTAAAAGGCTTACAGAGATTATTAGCAAGGAGTGGGATAGACCTGGTGTGCCTTTTTCCCCTCCTCCCATATTTAGGAAAATGTTTCCTATAGACGCCACCACACGAGACTTATGGCAGACGGTCCCTAAGGTGGAGGGAGCAGTTTCTACTTTAGCTAAGCGTACCACTATCCCGGTGGAGGATAGTTGTGCCTTTTCAGATCCAATGGATAAGAAATTAGAGGGTTACCTTAAGAAAATGTTTGTTCAACAAGGTTTTATCTTACAGCCCCTTGCATGCATTGCACCTGTCACTGCTGCGGCGGCATTCTGGTTTGAGTCTCTGGAAGAGGCCATTGGCACAGCTCCATTGGATGAAATTATGAACAAGCTTAAAGCACTTAAGCTAGCTAACGCATTTGTTTCTGATGCCGTCGTACATTTAACCAAATTTACGGCTAAGAACTCCGGATTCGCCATCCAAGCGCGCAGAGCGCTATGGCTTAAATCCTGGTCAGCTGACGTGACTTCTAAATCTAAATTGCTTAATATTCCTTTCAAAGGGCAGACCTTATTCGGGCCCGGCTTGAAAGAAATTATAGCTGACATTACGGGAGGTAAGGGCCATGCTCTACCTCAGGACAGGGCCAAATCAAAGGCCAAACAGTCTAATTTTCGTGCCTTTCGTAACTTCAAGGCAGGAGCAGCATCAACTTCCTCCGCTCCAAAACAGGAAGGAGCTGTTGCTCGTTACAGGCAGGGCTGGAAAGTTAACCAGTCCTGGAACAAGGGCAAGCAGGCCAAGAAACCTGCTGCTGCCCCTAAGACAGCATGAAGAGAGGGCCCCCTATCCGGAGACGGATCTAGTGGGGGGCAGACTTTCTCTCTTCGCCCAGGCTTGGGCAAGAGATGTCCAGGATCCCTGGGCGTTGGAGATCATATCTCAGGGATATCTCCTGGACTTCAAAACTTCTCCTCCACGAGGGAGATTTCATCTTTCAAGGTTATCAGCAAACCAAATAAAGAAAGAGGCGTTTCTACGCTGTGTACAAGACCTCTTACTAATGGGGGTGATCCACCCAGTTCCGCGGACAGAACACGGGCAAGGATTCTATTCAAATCTATTTGTGGTTCCCAAGAAAGAGGGAACCTTCAGACCAATCTTGGACTTAAAAATCCTAAACAAATTCCTAAGAGTTCCATCATTCAAAATGGAAACTATTCGAACCATCCTTCCCATGATCCAAGAGGGTCAGTACATGACCACAGTGGACTTAAAGGATGCCTACCTTCACATACCGATTCACAAGGATCATTATCAGTACCTAAGATTTGCTTTCCTAGACAGGCATTACCAGTTTGTAGCTCTTCCCTTCAGATTAGCTACGGCTCCAAGAATCTTTACAAAAGTTCTGGGCTCACTTCTGGCGGTACTAAGACCGCGAGGCATAGCGGTGACTCCGTACCTAGACGACATTCTGATACAAGCGTCAAGTTTTCAAACTGCCAAGTCTCATACAGAGATAGTTCTGGCATTTCTGAGGTCGCATGGGTGGAAGGTGAACGTGGAAAAGAGTTCTCTATTACCACTTACAAGGGTTTCCTTTCTAGGGACTCTTATAGATTCTGTAGAGATGAAAATTTACCTGACAGAGGCCAGGTTATCAAAACTTCTAAATGCTTGCCGTGTCCTTCATTCCATTCCACACCCGTCAGTAGCTCAGTGCATGGAAGTAATCGGCTTAATGGTAGCGGCAATGAACATAGTACCATTTGCGCGCCTGCATCTCAGACCGCTGCAATTGTGCATGCTAAGTCAGTGGAACAGGGATTACTCAGATTTGTCCCCCCTACTAAATCTGGATCAAGAGACCAGAGATTCTCTTCTATGGTGGCTTTCTCGGCCACATCTGTCCAAGGGGATGACCTTTCGCAGGCCAGATTGGACGATTGTAACAACAGACGCCAGCCTTCTAGGCTGGGGCGCAGTCTGGAACTCCCTGAAGGCTCAGGGATTATGGACTCAGGAGGAGAAACTCCTCCCAATAAATATTCTGGAATTAAGAGCAATATTCAATGCTCTCCTAGCTTGGCCTCAGTTAGCAACTCTGAGGTTCATCAGATTTCAGTCGGACAACATCACGACTGTGGCTTACATCAACCATCAAGGGGGAACCAGAAGTTCCATAGCGATGTTGGAAGTCTCAAAGATAATTCGCTGGGCAGAGTCTCACTCTTGCCACCTGTCAGCGATCTACATCCCGGGCGTGGAGAACTGGGAGGCGGATTTTCTAAGTCGCCAGACTTTTCATCCGGGGGAGTGGGAACTTCATCCGGAGGTCTTTGCTCAACTGATTCATCGTTGGGGCAAACCAGATTTGGATCTCATGGCGTCTCGCCAGAACGCCAAGCTTCCTTGTTACGGATCCAGGTCCAGGGACCAGGGAGCGGTGCTGATAGATGCTCTGACAGCCCCTTGGGTCTTCAACATGGCTTATGTGTTTCCACCATTTCCGATGCTTCCTCGTTTGATTGCCAAGATCAAACAGGAGAGAGCTTCGGTGATTCTGATAGCGCCTGCGTGGCCACGCAGGACCTGGTATGCAGACCTAGTGGACATGTCGTCCTGTCCACCGTGGTCTCTGCCTCTGAGACAGGACCTTCTAATTCAGGGTCCTTTCAACCATCCAAATCTAATTTCTCTGAGGCTGACTGCATGGAGATTGAACGCTTGATTCTATCAAAGCGTGGCTTCTCGGAGTCGGTTATTGATACCTTAATACAGGCTAGGAAGCCTGTTACCAGAAAAATTTACCATAAGATATGGCGTAAATATTTATATTGGTGCGAATCCAAGTGTTACTCATGGAGTAAGGTTAGGATTCCTAGGATATTGTCCTTTCTACAAGAGGGTTTAGAAAAGGGCTTATCTGCTAGTTCGTTAAAGGGACAGATTTCTGCTCTGTCTATTCTTCTACACAAACGTCTGGCAGAAGTTCCAGACGTTCAGGCTTTTTATCAGGCTTTAGCTAGGATTAAGCCTGTGTTTAAGACTGTTGCTCCGCCGTGGAGCTTAAACTTAGTTCTTAACGTTCTTCAAGGCGTTCCATTTGAACCCCTTCATTCCATTGATATCAAGCTGTTATCCTGGAAGGTTCTGTTTTTGATGGCTATTTCCTCGGCTCAAAGAGTCTCTGAGTTATCTGCCTTACATTGTGATTCTCCTTATCTGATTTTTCATTCAGACAAGGTAGTTCTGCGTACTAAACCTGGGTTCTTACCTAAGGTAGTTACTAACAGGAATATCAATCAAGAGATTGTTGTTCCATCACTGTGTCCTAACCCTTCTTCAAAGAAGGAACGTCTTTTGCATAATCTGGACGTAGTCCGTGCCCTGAAGTTCTATTTGCAGGCAACTAAGGATTTTCGTCAAACTTCTTCCCTGTTTGTCGTTTACTCTGGACAGAGAAGAGGTCAAAAGGCTTCGGCTACCTCTCTCTCTTTTTGGCTTCGTAGCATAATACGTTTAGCCTATGAGACTGCTGGACAGCAGCCTCCTGAAAGGATTACAGCTCATTCTACTAGAGCTGTGGCTTCCACCTGGGCCTTTAAAAATGAGGCCTCTGTTGAACAGATTTGCAAGGCTGCAACTTGGTCTTCACTTCACACTTTTTCAAAATTTTACAAATTTGACACTTTTGCTTCTTCGGAGGCTATTTTTGGGAGAAAGGTACTTCAGGCAGTGGTTCCTTCTGTTTAATGTTCCTGCCTTGTCCCTCCCTTCATCCGTGTACTTTAGCTTTGGTATTGGTATTCCATAAGTAATGGATGACCCGTGGACTGACTACACTTAACAAGAGAAAACATAATTTATGCTTACCTGATAAATTTATTTCTCTTGTAGTGTAGTCAGTCCACGGCCCGCCCTGTCTTTAAGGCAGATCTAAATTTTAATTAAACTCCAGTCACCACTGCACCCTATGGTTTCTCCTTTCTCGTCTGGTTTTGGTCGAATGACTGAATATGACATGTGAGGGGAGGAGCTATATAGCAGCTCTGCTTGGGTGATCCTCTTGCAGCTTCCTGTTAGGAAGAGATATATTCCATAAGTAATGGATGACCCGTGGACTGACTACACTACAAGAGAAATAAATTTATCAGGTATGCATAAATTATGTTTTTCGGGGTCCCTGGGGACTATTTTCTCCAGTATCTTGCAGATGTGTGCTATGATGTCTATCCAATATTGTTGTATGTTGGGACAGTCCCACCAGATATGCTGTATAGTGCCTTCTTCCATGCAGCCCCTCCAGCATTTGCCTGTGGAGGTGGGATATATTACTTTTAGCCTAGCTGGGGTTAGGTACCATCTGGTTAGGAACTTGAAGTTAATCTCTTGGACTTGAGCTTAGCTGGATGCCACCTTGTTATTGAAAAATGTTTTTCCAGTTTTTCAGTGTTTGCCCTAAGGCAAGTTCCCTGTCCGACGCCCTAGTGTATGTTGGTTAAAGGTCATCCCTGGATATTTGTAATTGATTATACAGAATAGAAATTAAATGTGAGGGTGGTGGAATTGCCAAGCAAATTTTTTCAAAATCTGTCACCTGCCTGAAGAGTTATGACTTATGCCTATGTGAGGTAATGTAGTGGCTTATCTGTGCGTATGTCATCCAAGATATGGATGAATCAGCTTCCGATATATCTTCCAGCTTTTTTAATTTGTGGCTCTGGGGACATGTCAGATCATGAATTGTGTTTTCCCTAATGTGCTGGCCAGTGAGCCCGTAGTGTTTGACTAAGTTAAGTTTCAAGTCAGGCTTGTCTATATAAGGTGTCATTGGCGATACTGGTGTTGAGATGTGTGGAGGTGTAAATAACCCTGTCCCATGTCGCAAAAAATTCCCTCATTAGAGGATAGTCCTCTATCAGGGTAGGTCTTTCTTTTTTTGGCAGCCATGCAAGGCACCCCAGATTATTTGTGTGTAGTATAGATCTATCTATCTGGATCCAGTGTTTGTTAGGTCTGTTATTACACCACTCCAAAAGTCTTTGCAGAATTATTGCCTGTCGGTATAACTGTAGATTTGTGATCCCCAGCCTCCCTCTCTCTTTTGGCAGGTATAAAGTTTCTTTGGTTACCCTTGGTCTTATACCATTCCAGATGAATACCTCCATCACATTCTGTAGCTTTGTTAAGTAGTCTATTGGTAGGGGGATGGGGAGGGTCTGCAAAACATAAAGAATTCTAGGCAAGATATTCATCTTTACTACTCCGATCCTGCCCAGCCAGGAAAGAGTTTTACTTTTCCAGCAAGATAGGTCCCTGATCAAAGTACCCTCCAATTGCTTGTAGTTAGCTTCAAATTGTGTCTCTGTGTTTGCTGAAAGGTATATCCCTAGGTATTTCATCCTATCATGTTGCTGTTTTAATGGGCATTCTGTCATTACTTGCAGGGCTCTCTCTGTGGGCATGCTGATGTTTAGGAATTCAGATTTATTAACATTTAGTGAAAAATTGGAGTATTTACCATAGTCTCTAAAGATTTGCAAGACCCTTGGGAGGGAAGTTTCCGTATTTGTGAATGTAAGCAAAACGTCGTCAGCGTACATTGCTATTTTATGTTCTGTGTGGTCTGTGATACCTGTGACCTGTTTACATCTGCTGATTTTGAGAGCCAGGATCTCTATGGAGATTGGAAATAGAATTGGGGAGAGGGCAGCCCTGCCTTGTTCCGTTTGTGATTGTAAAGCTGTCCAACAGCCGCCCATTAACTTTTACCTTCACGGTAGGCTTTGTGTATAATGCGAAGATTAGAAAGGGCCAGCTCACCCTGTCGAACGCCTTTTCGGCGTCTGTTGGGGTGAGTGTCAACGATATTTTATTGTTTTGTGCATGGGAGATGAGCTGTATCGCCTTTAGGGTATTGTCCCTAGCCTCACGGCCCGGCACAAAGCCCACTTGATCCAGGTTGATTAATTTCGGGAGGATTGTATTTATGCTGGTGGCCAAAATTTTTGCGTATATTTTTATGTCGGAATTAAGTAGGGAGAATGGGCGGAAGTTTTCTGGTCTATTCGGTGGTTTGCCTGTGTTGTACATATCTGCCAATTGGGGGGTTAGTATTGCCGCAAATTGTTTATAATAAGCTATGCCTAACCCGTCCAGCCCTTGGCTCTTTCCTGCTGGCATGTCCTTAATTGCTTTTAGTGTTTCTGTGTGTGTTATGGGTGACTCTAATTGTTTTGCTTCATCAGGGTCTATAGTCAGGATGTCTAAGTCTTTAAAGTATTCCTCAATGTCTGTCAGTCTGATTTCGTCGTCATTGTTAAATTTTGTAGTCGTGGTGGCTATTTTCAGATTGTATAATGAGGAGTAATATAATCTCAGTGTCTCTGCTATATTCTGGCTGTCTTTATGCTGTGTCCCTTGTTTATCCTATATGTGCGCTACGTGTGCCTGGAATTGTTTCCTTTTAAGCGCTTTGGCCAGGAGTGCGCCAGGCTTATTGCCAAATTTGAAAAACTGCTGCCGCAGGCGCAGTGCCCTTGACTGAACCTCCTTAAGTTGGAGTTTTTGTAATTTCTCTCTGACTTGTGTGAGTGAGTTTAGGACAGCAACCGACGTTGTGTTCTTTTTGTGTTTTGTCTCCCAATAAGCTATTTGTGCCTTAAGCAAATTGCTATATTGTCTACTCTATTTGCGTTGCTGTCCTTTGATTTTTATCATAACTCCTTGTATGACTGCTTTATGTGCTTCCCATAACAATGAGGGGTTAGTCTGCCCTGTGTTGTTTAATCTGAAGTATTCTTTTATTTCCCTTTCTATTTCTAGTTTGGTCAAAGGGTTGTGTAGTAGATGATCTTCTAGTCACCATATCTAGGGAAGTGGAGGCCTCTCCGGCCATGTAAAATCACACAGTACTGGTGAGTGGTCTGACCATGTGTGTGGTAGTATTTCTGAATGATATACTTGGGACAGTGTTGCAGGATCAGTCATAATGTCATCTATTCTAGAATATAACTGATGTGGGTGCGAGTAAAATGTAAAGTCTTTATCTCTTGGGTGTAGCGCCCTCCAGATATCGTGAACCATAATTTGTTGCAATTGGTGATTGATAGATTTAAGTATTCTCCTGGGCATGCTGGAAGAGCCACTTGTTGTGTCCATAACTGGGTCTAAAGGCGTGTTGAAATCCCCACCAAGAAATATTGTGCCCCTACTCAGTTCTAGTAATTTTTGTATGACCATTCTCATTGCTTTGTGTTGTTGTTGGTTAGGCATATATATGTTTACTAGCATGATAAATCTGTTATATAGCATTCCTACTACTTGTATAAACCGTCCTTCTCTGTCTTTTTCCACATGTGTTGGTTGAAATTGGAGTGTGTTTTTGATCAGGATGCCCACGCCCCCTGTTTTAGTTGGTCCTGAGGACAGATATACTCTCTGGTATCTAGCATGCAAAAATTTAGGTTCTCTGCCCTTCTTAAAATGTGTCTCCTGGACAAAGATTATATCCCCCTCTTGGCTGTGTAGATCTCTGAATGCTAAAGATCGTTTTTCTGGGTTATTGAGTCCCCTTGACATTGATTATTAGACGCATATTGTGTGTGCGGGGTGTAGCTCCCTGTCCTAGCATTGTGAGTGGTTTTGTTTCAGGGAATTCATATATATGTCTAGTAGCATGGGGATTGGGATTGGTGGGGGGTATGAGAGAAGAGAATAAATGGGGAGGGGTAGGAATGTGGTGTTATGGGTTAATTGTTTAAGAAATGGAAATTGGAGTTGGGGTGACGGCGACCCCCGTCTGTGCACTACTACTGGTGCACTTGGATAACAATTAAGTCAGTATCCCCGACTCTCTGGGAGTTTGCGCCGAGGTCGGGAACACTGACTGAGGGTGGTATCCCTTACCCCCAGTCCGATGCGGTTGTAATGAGTATCAATTAGGTGTCTGGCGGGTATTTAAATTTATATGGTGTCTGTGTGTGCCTTTAAATGTTCGCTATACTGTGGGCTTGTCATTTAATAGTAGACTAATATGTATGCATATGTTTTTCACTGTGAGCACGAAGTGCTACATGTTCTGTCCATGGCTCCCGTGATCGCACGATGACCATGTCATGTGATTGCTGGCATGACTTCATCTAGGATATACAGTAAGTGTACTTTCAGAGAGACATGTTATGCCTTGATATGTTATGTTGTATACGTCAGGCTAAGCTACTTGGGAAGTATTGTGTGCTAAATGGGTGCAAGCCTATTAATTATCCTTGTGGACCCATCTGCTATGTGTTATCTCTCTCCTCCCATCTCAGCAAGCTGCAATGTGTCTGTCTAATTGTTCACGTTGTTAGTGTCCGCTTGCACCTCTCTTGGAAGGATAACGTGTGCATTAGGCTGTTCCTTGCATGAATGAGCCGTGTGCTTCCAGCATATTGACCTGTGCATACAATAGTTCTCATGTTGTGAAATTCAGTGTTGGCCTCAGCCCAAAAGGAAATATCTTACCATGTCATGTCTAAACACACATGATACATTCATAGCCACATAGTTACTCTACATACTCGATGCTTGTCACATCTTCATGGTGCACCACATACCTACATTTTTATAATAGACATGCTGTAAATGGGTCTGTTACAAACTGCTATTTGTAACTGGCCCTTTAAATGGAAAATTGCCCTGCTTCCCTGGATTTTGGAGAAGCCTATTTGCCAGCCTCCTTCCTCATGACTATGGCCCCTGGAAGATTGTGCCCCTGAAAGTATATTAACTTTTATTGGGTGTGTATGGCCCTTTAAGAACCGTCTGGGGACATATTGTGACTTTGGTGAACAATGCCCCTTTAAGACTATGTCCCCAGATCTGTGAAATGACTTGTCCCTGGCTTTCTCCCACTTGGTTCAGTTTCATTGTGTGCCATTAAGAGTTAATTTTGTTCAATTCTAAATACAAGTTTGCTGGGATCAGCTCTAATTAGGTTTAGTGATAAACCTTACCATTGTCTAATCAGACTGATAGTGATAAGGTGGACTGCATTGTTTTATTGTGTGTAACTTGTTATCTGCTGAAGTAATGTTGTGGCCTGTCAAAGGGAGTGTCTCTCTATCTAATATCAAATGTGTGATGGGGGATTTTATGCCTCCCCCTGAGAGTGTCCTGTTTGCATGTAACCTCAATAAAAAGCAGGCTGTGTGCTCCAGCACATCAGACCTATTCTGACCCTCTAACTTGCAGCTTTGACTCATGTTTGTAGGGGAGCGCTAGGAGCATCCCTTTTCTACGGTCCAACTTCCAGCCAGCCTGGAGGCAACCGTAACAGGGTCAATAGTAATTTATAACAAATAACATTAGGCATATCTAAACTGATGTAGCCCTTGTGAACAATATGGTTTGTATGGTGTCAAGTGCATTGCCTTATACGTAATAAAACATACACTGTTGCAGATCAAATGGCGAGATGTTCTGGCATTTAAGAGCTCTTCCTTGAAAACATATAGTCTATCTCAGTGGTTAGCTGAGGTGGTAGATCTAAAGTATGATAGATTAGAACTGCAGTCTTTACTGTGTAGTCCACCACAAGGCCTGAACATTATGCAACACTAACCATCGCTCATATGGGCAGATTATGGTAGGTAATAATAAGTGAAACTATGGCACTTCAACCCTTGTGATGCTACTGTTCTGTGTGGCAGTCTTAACTAAATAACAATATCAAACATTTAAGACACTTTGCGTCAACAACTTTACAATAACTTTACCATCTGTTGTATGGGGGTCTCTCAGTCGGTATCATCCTCTGGAACTAGGGAAGAGAGGCAAGGTATCATGCGTTCCGTGCTTTAGGTGGGAGATAGAGTCTGGCCTATGGCACAGCCTTTGTTTAAGTTCCCTTTTGTGGCCCCTCTCCTTTTCTGGTGTTATCGGGAGCGTCGGAATGTTCTCTTGGAGGTGTAACTCTTATTTGTAATGTTTCGCATAAGCTCTTCAGATCATCCAATGTCCTGTATGTAGATGTTTTATCTCCTCTCGTGGCAGTTATACTGACCGGGAAACCCCACCGGTATGGAATTTTCTCTGTCCTCAGCACCATGGTGATAAATTGTAGTTCTCTTCATTTTTGAAGTGTTGTGGGGCTGAGGTCAGCAAATACTTGTATTGATATCCCCGCATGTGTGAGCTGAGGTATTTGTCGAGAGTGTTGCAGTATCACTATTACATCTCTCGGGGGTGCTTTGGCCGATGGTTTAGCTCTCAAGACTCTATGTGCCCTTTCCATGACTATGTCTGCGGAGGTCTTAGTTCCCTTTACTGTTCTGTATAGGTTTTGCAGATAGCCTGGGAGAGCATTGGGTAGGATGCTCTCTGGGATTCCTCTGATACCAAGATTGTTTCTGCAACCTCTATTATCTAGGTCTTCTATTTTTTCCAGTAAATTCTGAATAGTTTCTTCTTGATTATACATAAGTTGCGATAGATGGTGTACATCTTGGTTTGTTGTGTTATGACTTTCCTCCAGCATGACTACTTTCTGTGATCTCTTTTAATTTCCTGAAACATATTTCTCATGTCTGCCATGGCTGTCTTTGTCTTCTTTTGAGGCTAGGAGCTTTAAGTCCTCCCGTGTAATTTCTGAGGATTGAGAGGGAGGTATAGGTGCAATAGGGGAGGTGGCAGGGGTTTCTATTGGGGTTGTGGTATCTTTTAAGGCATCCCTCTTTGCGTGTGTTGGCCCCTCTGTTACTTTAAGGTATTGGCTTATCATCGTTGATTTAGATGGTGCGTCAGTTTTTTGGAACTTTTTGGCTAGCATACCTCTTAGAGAAGCTAGCTTACTGCTCTTTCAGCTTTGGCCTGGATTCAAGAATGTTAGGTGGTGTTCTTCAGTGAGCAGAAGTGCTCTGATTGTGTATGGCCTTCTTATGTACCTTTTCCACCCACACTCTGCTTATAGAGAGACTTTTACCACTGTAGTGATTGTATGACCTGTCAGCCTTTGGGGTCTGCTTGTGGCTAAGGTGTCTGGCAAGGAAGGATAATGATATAGTTTTCCCTCTGCTGTAATATGTATTTCTTATTTTGCCTCCTAGTTGCATGGGGCTGCTGTGGCTTTTTGGCCTCCTTATGTTGCTAATGGAGGCTTGGGTAATGAAACCCCCTACTACAGGGCCTACTTTGCGCTCTTCTCAGTCCTTATTTATTTTGCTTCAGCTCTTATTTATGGCACTAGTCAGTTTCCTGGGCTTTTCCCCCTAAAGTCCATGGGTACTTCAGACTTCCCTTCCTCTCCTTGTCTTCCCCCTCTGCAGCTCGTGCAGTTTTGTATATAGCAGCCCAAGTGCGAGTGCCCCTCAACATGGGCCTGTTAATACCTGGGAAGGTTAGTTGTCTCTGTTATTTCTTTCATGTAATTAGCAAGAGTCCATGAGCTAGTGACGTATGGGATATACATTCCTACCAGGAGGGGCAAAGTTTCCCAAACCTCAAAATGCCTACAAATACACCCCTCACCACACCCACAATTCAGTTTTACAAACTTTGCCTCCCGTGGAGGTGGTGAAGTAAGTTTGTGCTAGATTCTACGTTAAAATGCGCTTTGCAGCAGGCTGGAGCCCGGTTTTCCTCTCAGAGTGCAGTGAATGTCAGAGGGATGTGAAGAGAGTATTGCCTATTTGAATTCAATGGTCTCCTTCTACGGGATCTATTTCATAGGTTCTCTGTTATCGGTCGTAGAGATTCATCTCTTACCTCCCTTTTCAGATCGACGATATACTCTTATATACCATTACCTCTACTGATTCTCGTTTCAGTACTGGTTTGGCTATCTACTATATGTAGATGAGTGTCCTGGGGTAAGTAAGTCTTATTTTTTGTGACACTCTAAGCTATGGTTGGGCACTTTTGTATAAAGTTCTAAATATATGTCTTTAAACTTATATTTGCCTTGATTCAGGATGATCAATATTCCTTATTTCAGACAAGTCAGTTTCATTATTTGGGTTAATGCATATTAATAATCAATTTTTTCTTACCTTAAAAATTGTTTTCAAATTGACTTTTTTTCCCTGTGGGCTGTTAGGCTCGCGGGGGCTGAAAATGCTTCAATTTATTGCGTCATTCTTGGCGCTGACTTTTTTGGAGCAAAAAATGTTTTTGTCATTTCCGGCGTCATACTTGACGCCGGAAGTTGTTCGTGATTGCGTCATTTTTTTTTACGTTTTGCGCCAAAAATGTCGGCGTTACCGGATGTGGCGTCATTCTTGGCGCCAAAAAATTTAAGGCGCCAATAATGTGGGCGTCTTTTTTGGCGCTAAAAAATGTGGGCGTCATTCTTGTCTCCACCCTTTTTTTTCACATTATTTCAGTCTCATTTTTTCATTGCTTCTGGTTACTAGAGGCTTATTCATTGGCATTCTTTCCCATTCCTGAAACTGTCATTTAAGGAATTGATAATTTTGCTTTATATGTTGTTTTTTCTATTACATATTGCAAGATGTCTCAGATTGACCCTGGATCAGAATCTACTTCTGGAAAGACGCTGCCTGATGCTGGTTCTACCAAAGTTAAGTGCATTTGTTGTAAACTTGTGGTAACTGTTCCTCCGGCTGTAGTTTGTGATGAATGTCATGATAAGCTTGCTAATGCAGATAGTGTTTCTATTAGTAATATACCATTACCTGTTGCTGTTCCCTCAATATCTAATACTCAGGATGTTCCTGTTAATATAAGAGATTTTGTTTCTAAATCCATTAGGAAGGCTATGTCTGTTATTCCTCCTTCCAGTAAACGTGAAAGGTCTTTTAAAACTTCTCATTTTTCAGATGAAATTTTAAATGACCGTCATCATTCTGATTTGTCTGTTTCTGATGAGGATTTTTCTGGTTCAGAGGATTCTGTCTCAGATATTGACACTGATAAATCTTCATATTTATTTAAGATGGAATTTATTCGCTCTTTACTTAAAGAAGTTTTAATCGCTTTAGATATGGAGGAATCTAGTCCTCTTGATACTAAATCTACTAAGCGTTTAAATTCGGCTTTTAAACCTCCTATGGTTATTCCAGAAGTTTTTCCTGTCCCTGATGCTATTTCTGAAGTAATTTCTAGGGAATGGAATAATATGGGTACTTCATTTACTCCTTCTCAAAGGTTTAAGAAATTGTATCCTGTGCCATCTGACAGATTAGAGTTTTGGGACAAAATCCCTAAAGTTGATGGGGCTATCTCTACTCTTGCTAAACGTACTACTATTCCTACGGCAGATAGTACTTCCTTTAAGGATCCTTTAGATAGGAAGATTGAATCCTTTCTAAGGAAAGCTTATTTATGTTCAGGTAATCTTCTTAGGCCTGCTATTTCTTTGGCTGATGTTGCTGCCGCTTCCACTTTTTGGTTGGAGGCTTTAGCACAACAAGTATCACACCATAATACTCATAGCATTGTTAAACTCCTTCAACATGCTAATAACTTTATTTGTGATGCCATCTTTGATACTATTAGAGTTGATGTCAGGTATATGTCTTTAGCTATTTTAGCTAGAAGAGCTTTATGGCTTAAAACTTGGAATGCAGATATGTCTTCTAAGTCAACTTTGCTTTCTCTTTCTTTCCAAGGTAATAAATTATTTGGTTCCCAGTTGGATTCTATTATTTCAACTGTTACTGGGGGGAAAGGAACTTTTTTGCCTCAGGACAAAAAATCTAAAGGTAAATACAGGGCTGCTAATCGTTTTCGTTCCTTTCGTCAGAATAAGGAACAGAAGCCTGACCCTTCCCCTAAAGGAACAGTTTCTGTCTGGAAACCTTCTCCAATCTGAAATAAAACCAAGCCTTTTAGAAAGTCAAAACCAGCTCCCAAGTCCACATGAAGGTGCGGCCCTCATTCCAGCACAGCTGGTAGGGGGCAGGTTACGATTTTTCAAAGACATTTGGATCAATTCGATTCACAGTCTTTGGATTCAGAACATTGTTTCACAAGGGTACAGAATAGGTTTCAAGGTAAGGCCGCCTGCGAGGAGATTTTTTCTCTCTCGCATTCCAATAAACCCAGTGAAGGCTCAGGCATTTCTGAAATGTGTTTCAGATCTAGAGTTGGCTGGAGTAATTGTGCCAGTTCCAGTTCTGGAACAGGGTCTGGGGTTTTACTCAAATCTATTCATTGTACCAAAGAAGGAGAATTCCTTCAGACAAGTTCTGGATCTAAAGATATTGAATCGTTATGTAAGAATACCAACATTCAAAATGGTAACTATAAGGACTCTTCTGCCTTTTATTCAGCAAGGGCATTATATGTCCACAATAGATTTACAGGATGCATATCTTCATATTCCGATTTATCCAGATCACTTTCAGTTTCTGAGATTCTCTTGTCTAGACAAGCATTACCAGTTTGTGGCCCTTCCGTTTTGCCTAGCAACAGCTCCAAGGATCTTTTCAAAGGTTCTCGGTGCCCTTCTCTCTGTAATCAGAGAACAGGGTATTGCGGTATTTCCTTATTTGGACAATATCTTGGTACTTGCTCAGTCTTTACATTCTGCAGAATCTCACACGAATCAACTTGTGTGATCAATTTACCAAAGAGTTTGTTGATTCCTCAGACAAAGGTAACCTTTTTGGGTTTTCAAATAGATTCAGTGTCCATGACCTTGTCTCTAACAGAAAAGAGACGTCTGAAATTGGTTTCAGCCTGTCAAAACCTTCAGTCTCAATCATTCCCTTCGGTAGCTTTGTGCATGGAAATTCTAGGTCTCATGACTGCTGCATCGGACGCGATCCCTTTTGCTCGTTTTCACATGCGACCTCTTCAGCTTTGTATGCTGAACCAGTGGTGCAGGGATTATACAAAGATATCACAATTAATATCCTTAAATCCCAATGTACGACACTCTCTGACGTGGTGGATAGATCACCATCGTTTAGTCCAAGGGGCTTCTTTTGTTCGTCCAACCTGGACTGTGATCTCAACAGATGCGAGTCTGTCAGGTTGGGGAGCTGTATGGGGATCTCTGACAGCGCAGGGGGTTTGGGAATCTCAGGAGGCGAGATTACATATCAACATTTTGGAACTCCGTGCGATTTTCAGAGCTCTTCAGTTTTGGCCTCTTCTGAAGAGAGAATCGTTTATTTGTTTTCAGACAGACAATGTCACAACCGTGGCATATGTCAATCATCAAGGTGGGACTCACAGTCCTCAGGCTATGAAAGAAGTATCTCGGATACTTGTATGGGCGGAATCCAGCTCCTGTCTAATCTCTGCGGTTCACATCCCAGGTGTAGACAATTGGGAAGCGGATTATCTCAGTCACCAGACGTTACATCCGGGCGAATGGTCCCTTCACCCAGAGGTATTTCTTCAGATTGTTCAGATTGTTCAAATCTGGGGACTTCCAGAAATAGATTTGATGGCCTCTCATCTAAACAAGAAACTTTCCAGGTATCTGTCCAGATCCAGGGACCCTCAGGCGGAGGCAGTGGACGCGTTGTCGCTCCCTTGGAATTATCATCCTGCCTATATCTTTCCGCCTCTAGTTCTTCTTCCAAAGGTGATTTCCAAAATTCTAATGGAACGTTCGTTTGTGCTGCTGGTGGCTCCAGCATGGCCTCACAGGTTTTGGTATGCGGATCTCATTCGGATGGCCAGTTGCCAACCTTGGACTCTTCCGTTGAGACCAGACCTTCTATCTCAAGGCCCTTTTTTACATCAGGATCTCAAATCATTAAATTTGAAGGTATGGAAATTGAACGCTTGATTCTTAGTCATAGAGGTTTCTCTGACTCAGTAATTAATACTATGTTACAGGCTCGTAAATCTGTGTCTAGGAAGATTTATTATCGAGTCTGGAAGACTTACATTTCTTGGTGTTCTTCTCATAAATTCTCCTGGCATTCTTTCAGAATTCCTAGAATTTTAAATTTTTTTCAGGATGGTTTGGATAAAGGTTTGTCTGCAAGTTCTTTGAAAGGACAAATCTCTGCTCTTTCTGTTCTTTTTCACAGCTAATCTTCCTGATATTCATTGTTTTGTACAGGCTTTGGTTCGTATCAAACCTGTCATTAAGTCAATCTCTCCTCCTTGGAGTCTTAATTTGGTTCTGAGGGCTTTACAAGCTCCTCCGTTTGAACCTATGCATTCTCTGGACATTAAATTACTTTCTTGGAAAGTTCTGTTCCTTTTGACCATCTCTTCTGCTAGAAGAGTTTCTGAGTTATCTGCTCTTTCTTGTGAATCTCCTTTTCTGATTTTTTATCAGGATAAGGCAGTGTTGCGGACTTCATTTAAATTTTTACCTAAGGTTGTGAATTCTAACATTAGTAGAGAAATTGTGGTTCCTTCATTGTGTCCTAATCCTAAGAATTCAAAGGAGAGATCTTTACATTCTTTGGATGTAGTAAGAGCTTTGAAATATTATGTTGAAGCTACTAAAGATTTTAGAAAGACTTCTAGTCTATTTGTTATCTTTTCTGGGTCCAGAAAAGGTCAGAAGGCCTCCGTCATTTCTTTGGCGTCTTGTTTAAAGTCTTTGATTCATCATGCTTATGTAGAGTTGGGTAATTCCCCGCCTCAAAGAATTACGGCTCATTCTACTAGGTCAGTTTCTACTTCCTGGGCGTTTAGGAATGAAGCTTCTGTTGATCAGATTTGATGTGTTTTCTTCTTCTGAAGCAGTTATAATTTCAGTTTTTTTCATTATTAAGATTAAAACTTTTGTTTGGGTTGTGGATTATTATTATTATTTTCAGCAGAATTGGCTGTCTTTATTTTATCCCTCCCTCTCTAGTGACTCTTGCGTGGAAGTTCCACATCTTGGGTATTTATTATCCCATACGTCATTAGCTCATGGACTCTTGCTAATTACATGAAAGAAAACATAATTTATGTAAGAACTTACCTGATAAATTCATTTCTTTCATATTAGCAAGAGTCCATGAGGCCCACCCTTTTTTGTGGTGGTTATGATTTTTTTGTATAAAGCACAATTATTCCAATTCCTTATTTTGATGCTTTCGCTCCTTTCTTATCACCCCACTTCTTGGCTATTCGTTAAACTGAATTGTGGGTGTGGTGAGGGGTGTATTTGTAGGCATTTTGAGGTTTGGGAAACTTTGCCCCTCCTGGTAGGAATGTATATCCCATACGTCACTAGCTCATGGACTCTTGCTAATATGAAAGAAATGAATTTATCAGGTAAGTTCTTACATAAATTATGTTTTTTAGCCACCTGATGTAATGCAGAGTCCTCTCCTCTCAGCTTACCGTACTCCGGTTGTTGTACCGGCCCGGGAGCTGTTTTCCGTCTTCTACTCCTCCGTGTGCCGTGACTCACAGTGTTAAAAGGCCCCGCCTCAGTGCTTACAGGGGAGCTTGTGTGCAGGGCCGTATCTGTTCCGGAGCTGCTAGATTGCGACACCGGCACTTGACTACACCTTGGTCTGGGCTCTAGCACCTGTTTCTGACTGTTGGAGCATCAAACTGGGGTATCAGGGCCTGGGAGCTATTCTAAACTGCGGCCATCTCGCTGCACGGCCAAGCTCCGCCCCCTGAAAAGCTTTTAACACGTAAGACTGTTGGTATACTTAAATAAGACTGTGCAACAGAGTGTGGATTCTGCAACAAAATAGCACTATCTGATATCAAACTAACGAACATTGAAACTTTTTATTGAAACATTTTTTATTGATTTTTAACTACTTTTATTTCAACAGTTACTATGAATGCTATAGTTCTGATTTATATTCAACAATTAGGCCACATTGTGCTTCAGGGAGACGTCCCACTTTTTTCTGGTTATAACTTTTTAAATAAATGTTTGTGAAATACTAGAAAGTGTTGATGTCTTTAGCCTAATAGGCGCCCTCTCTATACATATATCTTGTATTATACTGTTTTTTCCAGACAACATTTGGGGAGTTGTCTTTTAGAGAGGTTTATGATATCTACTCTCATAGTGCAAAACTTTACTTTATATTTGTTCAAATTCATTTCCTCATAGTTTTTTGCTGCTGGGGAGCACTTTCACTTTTTTAATTTTAGATATATTTTTTAGACATACGTTAGTTCGTTGATTGTAAACAGTACACCTCAGGTACAGTAATAGCTAATTTGATCTAACATCCCATATAATGGAGGATCTTTTTGAATTCAGAGATAAGATTTACCTAGATATGGGTGAGGAAAACACTAATTGTAGTAATAACATGGGAATACCAACTAATATATCAGACTGAGGGCTCCATGTACTAAGCTGTCTGCGAGGACTTCGTGACTATTTCCGTCTAAATTTCTGCGTGCGGATCAATAACCGTATGTACTATGCCCCGAATTCATTGAAAAAATTACATTTACAAGTGTCGAGCGAACTTGTCCGCAACTCTTATATTCTAGTCTTTTTTGTAGCTAGAAAATACTCGCTCAACATAAATCTCGCACAAAACCGTAATTACCAAACTATCTATTTATATGCTTGTGACTTTGTCCGCACCTACCTCATGAAGAATTCCTTGCCAGCTTATAGGTGGTGAGCACCATAATAAACAATAGGGTCTATAAGATATATGCCTACAACTGATATATAAGAGGGACAATATACTTGAATCTTTTCTCACTGTTGATGCTGCTAGCCATGGAGACACTTCTTCAACTGTATATTCTTTGTCTGATGCAAATCAGGTGTAGACGGCAAATTAGTCAACCTGATGCCATAGAAAATGTGGTTAGAAGAAGGAGATTGCAGGTACAGCGCGTATTCCTTCCTCGGGTTCCTTTAGATGTCCTTTCCGATAGAGGTTATTCAAAGGTTCCGTCTGAATCGACATTCAATATTGACTTTATATGCTCAAATCGCACATTTTCTAGAGCCAGTGACGGCTCGTTCAATGGCCATTCCCGGACTCCTCAAGTTTCTTGCTGCCTTGCACTTTTTTGCCATTGGATCATTTCAGGCAGTGTCCAGCGTTATCATTGGTTTCAGTCAGTCTGCCTTTTCGCGTCATCTATCCAAAGTTATCGATGCACTCATGCATATATTCCCAGAATATGTTTGTCTACCATCTACCACAGAAGAGTGGCAATCGATAAAGTCTCAATTCTATAGTGTGGCCGGAATGCCAAATGTCCTTGGGGCAATGGACTGTACCCATATTGCAGTAAGACCGCCCCGGAGGAGATTTATTGGAACCGAAAGTCTTGCCATTCTCTGAATGTACAGATGGTGTGTGACCCGGAAATGAGGATTATAAGCGTAAGATCCAATTACCCTGGCTCCTGTCATGATGCTTATATCCTTAGGCAGACCGGACTGTATCAAAAATTCGAGAATGAAGAGATGCCAGAGGGATGGTTATTAGGTAAGCTTAACTGGCACCAAATAAGTCTTTATTTAATATATTAGTGTATATTCTATCATTTTTTCCACATGTAACCGATTGCAAATACATTACTATAATATCCATCTAAACGTTTATAAATTATGTATTAATCTAATTGCTTACTAAGCAATTGTGACCAAAAATGTATATTGTGATTATTAATTGATACTAATTTGACGCTATCATCTAAAATTAATAGAAACATTTCTAATTGTATATTTTATTAAAATTTTAAAATTATTTTTTTTTATTATTATTATTTCAAACAGTTTTTAATTACAAACTATTGACTTACTTTAATATTTTGGTTTTGACATTACAGGGGATGCTGGTTACCCTTGCTATGAATGGCTTCTGACACCCTATAATAACCCTCAACTCAGGAAACATATCCGGTTTAATGATGCACAGAAGACCACAAGGGGTGTCATTGAAAGGACTTACGGATTATTGAAAATGAGGTTCCGATGTCTGGACAGATCTGGTGGTGTAATGCAGTATTCTACTGAAAAAGTAGTTAGAATAATATTAGTTTGCTGTGTTTTGCATAATATTGCCACAAAAAGAGGATGCCCCATTGTTGAAGATATTCACATGCCTTTCAATGATTTTCCACAAATAGACGTTGCATGGCCACAAGGGACATGGTTTCTAACCAATATTTTCATCATTGATTTTTATTAAAAAAAATATTTTCATGTCATTAAAAACTTTTTTACTTATATGCAAATTATGTAAGCTGTTACATCTTTGTTATGTTTTTTGTGAATTAAAATATTTTTAAAAACTCAAATTTTTTTTTTGTTTCAATTTTATAAACATCATAGTTAACAGTATTTGCATTGATCACATCAAACAAAAATGAAATGAAACAGAGGTTCCTTTTCTTACCATTAATTATTTATTTAAAGAACCAAAACAAAAAATATGATTTAGAAACATTTTATCCTAATAATAATCATATGGTTACATAATGTAAATAGTTACAATGTATAAAAAAAATTCGAACAGTTAGATATTCGTCATACTATTCTTCATTTAACGAGTCATTTTGTAACATAGTAAGGGAATGAAATTTAAATGAATTACAAATTTTTTAATATCTGTATTAGTAGTGTTAGCTGTGGTCACCAACCTTGGCTCTACAGATGTTTTAGAACTCAATTTCTCATGACGATTAAGCATTTTACATGTGATCAGGCATCATGCAAAATTTATTTTTTGAACCAATGTAGATCCAAGATTGTTGATCCTTTTTTTTTATTATTATATTATAAATACAAATATGTACAAAAAAAACTTAACATGTAATTGTTGTTAGTAATGGTTAGTTGGATAAACAATATTCTTAATTTTAAAGCTATTCTAAAAAACTCTCTAAAAAAAAAATATTGCAATTTACTAATAAAAATAGTCACGCGTCAATTTGATTGACAAGTATAGTTGTGACATCAGATACAAAAATGTCACTACAGGAGCCTTTCACTGCTGGAGAAATAGTCATCCTAGTATATGCTATGGAACGCTATTTTCCTCATCATATGGGAGGAGTTAGATTGGTAAAGCAGGACAGTCGTGATCTTATTATATATGAAATGATAAGAAGGATGTACAGAGTATCAAACATAAAAAGGACTAGACATCAATGCCTACGCAAGTACAGCGATTTTAAGGCGTAGGGAGCCTCAATATTATAATTCTATTAAATGTCTAATAAGAACCTGTGATTATAACTATTAATCGTTATTTATAGTATTCTAAATAACTGCGCCATGTTTTACTTTTCTCCCTTTATTGAAACTCTGATGAGTCCATTATGGATAAATGTGAGACAATTAATTATTTTCTACAATTAGGAAATATTTATTAACAATGTTAGTAATCATGCACAAGAAAATAAAATTTTAAAGGGATAGCAAACACTTAAAGGGACACTGAACCCAAAACAAATCTTTTGTGATTCGGATAGAGCATGCAATTTTAAGCAACTTTCTAATTTACTCCTATTATCAATTTTTCTTCGTTCTCTTGCTATCTTTATTAGAAAAAGAAGGCATCTAAACTTTTTTTTTATTCAGAACTCTGGACAGCACTTTTTTATTGGTGGATGAATGTATCCACCAATCAGCAAGGACAACCCAGGTTGTTCACCAAAAATGGGCCGGCATCTAAACTTACATTCTTGCATTTCAAATAAAGATACCAATATCTCTGCTCTGGAGGTCAAGATGGCTATTAAGTCTCTTAGAGCTTTCAAATCGCCAGGGCCAGATGGCTTTACAGACGTCTTTTACAAAAAATTCCAAACTCAGCTAATTCCCATATTATTGCGTTTTTTTCGGCTGGCGAGCTCCCGAGGCACCTTTCCAACCGAGTTTTTACAGGCGGTTATAATGACGCTTCCAAAACAAGGGAAAGATCCTACGAAGTGTGAGAGCTGTAGACCTATTTCGTTATTAAACCTTGACGTTAAGCTCTATGCTAAAATAATAGCCTCACGCCTCAACTCTCTTCTACCTGATCTGGTGGACCTCGACCAGGTGGGTTTTGTTTTGAGACACCAAGGGCCTGATAATACAAGACGATTGTTAAATGTCTATTTTGAGGCTCAGAGATTACATTTACCCTGTACCACCCTGTCGTTGGACGCTGAAAAGACCTTTGACAGGGTGGACTGGGAATATATGTTTGCAGTGCTGAGGAGGTTTGGTTTTCCCATCACCTTTTATTACGACTATAGCGGCATTATATTCGAACCCATCTGCAAAGGTTAAGGGATTAGGCTTGTGTTCGGAACCCTTTTTCATAACCAATGGTACCAGGCAAGGGTGCCCACTATCGCCTCTTATCTTTACTCTCATCATGGAACCTTTGGCTACAGCCATTCGCTCCAACCCACAGATCAAAGGTGTGGAAATACACCATGTAGAGCAGAAAGTAGCTCTTTTTGCAGATGATCTGATGGTTCTAGTTTCTGATCCTCTTACCTCCCTACCCCATTTGTTTTATCTGTTAGAGAAGTTTGCCTCAGTGAGTTACTATAAACTCAACGTATCTAAAACAGAAGCGTATACCATCAATGTCCCAGAGAACACCCTTAGTGTACTGAAAACTAAAAATTGACTTACCTTTTCAGATCCCTACCCATCCCCATCCCCAGAGCTATGATTAATAAGTTCCAACAACAATGTAACAGGTTTATCTGGCGTAACAAAGCTCCTAGAGTGGCTACCAGTACTTTACAACAGCCTATATTGGCTGGGGGGGGGGCGGCGGCCCCCAACATTTTGAGGTATCACGAGGCTGCCAGATTGTCGAAAGTAACTCTATGGGGATCGACCGTGCAGAGCAGATGGGCTGAGATCGAACAAGCGGCTATCCCGGTGGGGTTTGCTTTGAGAGATCTAATATGGCTCCCCAAACACACAAGACCCCCCGCCCTGTCGCTTAATTGTATTGTGGCATCTAATTTGAAGTTTTGGGACAAAATTCATAATTTAGTCTCTATTGCTCCCCACCCGTCGCCTTCACATACGCTTAGAGGGCTGTTATTGACCTTATCTGACGCTCATCCAAATCTGTGGACCAACATAGGCTTAATCAGGGTGACAGACCTTTTTGAAGGGGATAGCCTGTTAACATTTCAAGCATTTATTCGGAAGCTTAATCCACCGACCATCTTGCACTTCGAATTTTGGAGATTACGTAGTTATCTCAAATCATGGGGTTTCGATAAAGGTCCCCTGAGAGCCAAAACTAGATGGGACTTGACGTCCCTCCATTTAAACTACTTTCGAATTCATATCTAGACCTGATGAATCCCCCTCTTTTTCACAAATCTTCTCCAATAAGACAATGGGAAACCTCCCTAGCTCTTACATATGAACCACAGCGATGGAAGACCGCAACACAACTAACCAAAAAAGCGGTCCATTGTATAACTCTCTATGAGCTATTTCTCAAAATTGTACTACAGTGGTATATGACACCTATACGCTTGTTTAAGATCTCAACCATCAACTCTCCCAAATGCTGGAGAGGATGTGATGCATTGGGGACTCTGCTACATATTTGGTGGACTTGTCCACTTATTCAACTTCTTTGGCAAAAAGCAGCTCAGTACTGTACCGCGAAAGGTATCCCAATACAGTTGTCTCCAAGCCTGGGCCTATTCCATATGCTACCTGCATATTTGACATTGCCACAGAAGATGTTCTGTATATATCTATTTTTAGCAATAAAACTAGCTCTAGCCAGAATGTGGCTCCAACAGACCACACCCTCCTGGGAATAGGTGGTGGATATTCTGAACTTCGTGAAGACGATGGAATCCTATGTTTCACATATACATGGTTCGGAAGATCTCCAGATTATGATTTGGGGGTACAGCCCTGAGTAAAATTCAGGTGTGGACCTTATCTGCTCTTACATCCACGATGTCTCACGATCCTGTGAGATCCTCCAACTACCCATCCCTCACCTTTCCTCCCCCCTATTCCCTTGAATGAAACCTGCCTACCCTTCCCCTCCCCCTTTTTTTTTTTTTCCTCCTCTCCACCTATATTCCGCTCAGCACAAAACCTGAGGTTAATGTTTTCTCCTATATTGGACCAAACAATGGTTAAATGTTAATGCTGGTATGAACAGTTTATGTACTTTTTCTTTTCTCGTGTTTTTTTTTCTTTTAACCTTCTCTTATCTACACAAGATCAAAGCACTTAGTTGATCGGAAATTGAAACCAAACCTGTCCGCTTAATGGGTATTTGATAGTCCTTCCCGGGTTAGTCCGAGGGGAATCTTACATTTCTGTGGACATTGGATTTTCTCATCCGGATAACTTTTCAATGGATGTGTATACTTTGTAAAGATGGTATTTTGAAAATATTGCACTGTCTATCATTGCTAAATATGTATACCTAATATTGCTGTTGTTATTGTTGTTAATCAAAAATAAAAACTAAAAAAAAATAATAAAGATACCAAGAGAATGAAGAAAATGTAATAATAGGAGTAAATTAGAAAGTTGCTTAAAATTTCATGCTCTATCTGAATCACGAAAGAAAAAAAATTGGGTTCAGTGTCCCTTTAAAGAAACACTAATCCCATTTTTTTTATTTAATGCTTTAGATATAGCATATTTGTATCAACTTTCTAATTTACTCCTATTATAAATTTTCAATCATTCTCTTGCTATCTTTTTTGAAAAGCAGTAATGAAAACCTTAAGAGCCTGTCCATTTATTTTTGATAACCTGGGTTATGCTAGCTTATTGTTTTGCTAAATATATCCACCAATAAGCAAGCGATATACTTGTTGATAAATCGAAAATGGACTGTCTACTAAGCTTTAAATTAATGCTTTTTAAATAAAGATATCACAAGAGCAAATATAAATTGATAATAGGATTAAATAAGCGATTTAATCCTAAAATGTAATTATTTATCTTAATCATTCAATAAAATATTTGTGTTTAGTATCCCTTTAACTTTTTTAAATTAAATGAAAAATAACATGTACTATTCTATAAAATAATAAAAATAAATTTTTTTACAAATAGATATGAAAAGAACAAAATCAAAATCCAAAAAAATTCCACGTTATGTAAGAGAAATAAGGATTGAAACTCCAAATAGTGGGCTATCTTCACCACCCCTTCCTTTGACACTTATGGACATACCTATATCTTCAAAAACCAGAAGAGGAGTGAAAACATTGCCCGTCAACACTCACAAAGGTACATTACTAGTACAAGAAATGTCAACCAAGGATTACAAATTGAAAAGTAATAAATCAATAATTGAATCAAAATAATAATAAAAAAGTAATAAATCAATAATTGAATCAAAATAATAATAAATAAAAAAGAAATAATTGAATTTGTTCTATTTCCAAATCTAATGTACATGTAGATATTCCTGGATGTTCTTATGAGGATAATCCTTCGCTTCAAATTGGAAAACCTTATTACTTGGATCTTGATGTAGATGACACATGTCCAGATGAAGATGATACTAATTATGGAAGAGATGAAAATCCAATAATAGAATTTTTATCCCAAGGTATTAGATATTTATTATTTTGAACGTTTTTTTTTTTTAAGATAATCAAAATTCATCCAATAGTGTAATATTAATTTTCACATTTTCCAAATTTTGTAAAAGGTGAATTATGTGACAAAGGTGTCCAAGTTGAAATAGAATTGAATGGCATGGGATCACCAAAAAGTAATTTGACGGAACAAAATATGTTTCAGCCTATAAAATATATGATAGACACAGGTATATTATTTATTTACCATTGTCAAAAATCAAAATTGTTTCCAAGCTATTATTGATACATTTTAACATTTTTCCTGTAGCCTCTGGTTCAAACGATCTTTACATATTAGAGGATAAAAATGTGCAGACTGAAAAATATATGGATATCATACCTGAAAAAAAGAAGGTATACACAGATATCTCTATAAAGTTTATATATTGTTTCTATTTTGTAATTTGATGAATATTTAAATTGAATTTAAATTATTTTTCAAATTTATTTCTAGGTATGGAATGTGTTTCTGAAAAAAAAGATGAAAGCACCCAAACTTTTCTGGAGGATAATTTCAAAATTAAAATGGCAAAAATAAGGGCCACAATGGGAATGTTGATGGAGCAAGTTGATTTTCTGTACCAAAAGTATGCCATTTAAAAGCATTTTATTCAAATAATGTTTTAAATATTATTTTATATGTTGATAAAACGTGTGACTTTATGAACCTTAAAAAAAAATAAAAAATTATTTATACAAAAATTTGTGGAATGTATTTTTGAAACATTTTTGGTTTACACGTAATAAAAAAGAAGTTTAATTTAAAAAAATACTTACATTCCTTGATTTTTTTAAAATGTAATTTTACAATACTGTTAACAATTTCTAAAATTTTAATATATATTAATGGAAGTCAAAAACAACGAATGATATTTAATGACAATAGAAACTGAACAAAAAAGTGCAATATAACAAAAACAGTGTAAATTATATTTATAAAAAAAAAGGTATAAATAATCGAATTAGAAAATTATAAAAAGCATATCAATCATGTCCGGACCTTTTGGGGTCTGAAGGTCCCTCTCTTTCCCTAATAATGGACAGAAGAGCATTGACTGTGTGTTCTGCAAGGCGTAAAGAACGATTGAGCTGTTCATTGCGTTCTTCATCCATTCGCCTCTGCCACTCAAACCTCTGTCTAACTGTAATTGTCTTTCAGCTAATGAGGAACTTAGGTCCATGTGTGTAATTATTACATTTTGTAACTCTCTATGATCCACCCTATATTGTCTAGCAAGTGAGATCATTTCATTGAGACACACATCATCAAGCTGTCCATCTATTTCTGTATTGCCAGGTACCACTGGGCAAACCTGTTCTTGTTGTGGAGCTGGCTGTGCAGTTTCGTTAACTATAGATTCCTGAACTTGAGATTAAATATGAACAGGTTCATGGATTTCCATTGGTTGTGCATCCAACATATCATCCAAATATTCAGGGGTCTCACTTCCAATCCAGATGTTGCCATACTTAATTTATAAATAAAAAAAATATAGGCTTGAAACGCTTCAGGTTCGGGAATTATCAAGTTTGACTAAATAGATCAATTCGACTTTATATAGTGCTGCGACAAATGTGACGTTTCTGACACCTACAGTCATGTGGGACAAACATGACTGACAAGTTGTAAGAAAATAATAGTACATTCGCAACTAGCGAGGCGTCAGATGTATGAATCATTCGCCGGCGATCAATGCGGATTAGACGCAATATTTTTATGCTGTTTTTTTTTTAGTACATATGGCGGGCAGGCAGCATCTTGCTAGCTGCGAATTTGAGCGAGTCGACCAGACACGTCGGCGAGAAAATTGATGCTTTAGTGCATGGAGCCCTAAATGTCTGACTTAGAACTGGCTATGACAAAAGAATTGAAACAAAAAATGGAACTAGTGTTCCAAAACAGATACACAAATAAAGGTTTAATACCTAGAGGATTACAATTTAATAAAAATTGCACTTTCACACTAAGCAAGAAATTACAAGTAGAATGGTCTGAAACTTTAAAAAAAGCATCAAATTAACTTATAGACATTTTAAAAAAATCACGTAAGGAAACACACAACTATTGAGAGTGAAATTCTTAGTCTTGGAGAAAAACTAAAGGGAATGAAAGATGAAGTAGAATTCAAAGATAGACAAAAGGTAATTATCAATAAGCTTGATAATTTAAATAGACTTACTCAGATCTAAATGGGGCAAAATGGAAAGAGATATTAAGGATAACACCGAATAGGGAGATATGGCCAATGAACAAAAAAAAGAAACCTCTAAACCTCAAGTCTTAAACATTTTAAGAACAGAAAATATTGGACAAAATCAGTATAGAAGATATCAAAATTACCGCACTAATCAAAATAATTACAATTATAATAGAGAGAATTATAACAGTAACGGTCATAATAGGAACCATTATAACTCACAAAATGTTTATTATGAACATGATAATAAATCTAATAGATATCAGACAAATTATCGCTATAATAACCAATACAAAAATCATAACTATAACAATTACTCATCAAGGGAATATGAACCTAGATTTAATGACTGGCAATATCCAAGGCATAGGAATACCCAAAGATGGGGAAACTACAGACAACAACAGAAAGATGTAATAACACCAACATACAATAGATATGCTCCATTCAGGGATATTCCAGTAACAGATGACATACTAACTACCGAAGAGAAACCTTTTTTTTTAGACTACAGCCCTCTGAAAGAGGCCCCCTAAAGAAAAATACTAAGATCAGATTCAGGCCAGTTACAAAGACGAAAAATAGGTCTGGAGGAAAGAGAGGAGGAGGAACCACTAAACGAAGCAAAAAGATGGAGATAAGGAAAATAATTGTATCTATAATTTAAGCAAGGTAAATTTAAGTAAAGAACAAGAGAAATTACTAAATCTAGGACTGTCATATGCCCCTACAGTAAGGATGAACAAGTTTAATACCCATATCCATGTAAAAAAAAAATAGGTTCTTCATGAAAGCCCCCTAGAAAGACAGGCGGTATCCCAACCTAAGAAAACAAAGATTTTCAATCACACTGATCTCAAACTCAAATCAAGATTTTATCCTGCCCATGCCAAAGGCAATTATTTGGATACATTTGAAAAAATAGTTTTAAAAGAAGTACAAAAATGCAATCCCCCCAGAATTAGGAATCCAAACATCAATAAGAAAGAAAGAGAAAGATTAAGACAATTACAAAAAAATTCTCACATTACTATAAAGCCAGCGGACAAGGGAGGGGGGATCGTAATAATGGACGCAGAGAAATATATGACCGAAGCTTACAGACTTCTAAATGATGAAAACACTTATAAAATTTTACAAACTAATCCCACAGATTCACTATAATATTGAATAAAATCCTAAAGGAAGGAAAAGAACATAGGGTTTTGAATGATAAAGAGTTTGCATATCTAACACCATGATTCCCAAAAATACCAATTTTCTATTTCCTCACTAAAATCCACAAGTGCCTAATAAATCCTCCTGGGAGACCAATAATCTCTGGTATTAACTCTATTTCGGCCAACCTATCTCAATATGTAGATAGATTTCTTCAACCATATGTACATAATCTAAAATCATATCTCAAAGATTCAACTCAGGTTCTGAACATTTTAAATTCTATAGAATGGGGGGAAGACATGATCCTGGCAACATGTGATGTGTCATCCTTATATACAGTAATAAACCATAAGCAAGGAATAAAAGCGATTAAGTATTTTTTAGATAAAGACAAAGAGATGCAAGATGAGCACAAGAAATGTATTCTTAAAAGTATTAAATATATATTGGAACACAATTATTTTTCATTCGACAGCAAATTTTTCCTACAAGTGGAGGGGACCGCTATGGGTACGAGGTTTGCACCGAGTTATGCCAACCTATTTATGGGAGTCTGGGACATGGTGATCTCGGTGCAAGCCTTGTACTCTATAAACGGTATATAGATGACCTATTGATAGTATGGAGCGGATCTGAGCTGGAACTAACAGGGTTGTTTGAAAAAAAATGAACAAAAATGATTGTGGGTTAAAATTTGTATGCACCCAGAGTAAAGAGAAGGTGGTCTTTCTTGATTTAGAAATTATGGTAATAGATAAAAAACTAGAGACGAAAACCCATTTCAAAAAAGTAGACTGTAACAACCTGATACATGCCGATAGTTGCCATCTCAAAGCTTGGAAAGATAATATTCCATTTGGTCAGAGTCTACGCATTAAAAAGAATTGTTCCAGAATTAAAGATTTTGAAAATCAAATAACCCTATTAGCAGATAAATTTAATATAAGAGGTTACCAAGAGGAAAAGATTGACAAGGCAATTCAAAAAGCTAATACTATAGAAAGGGAGACTTAATTGAAATATAAAACTAAAGAAAGAGATAATGATGATACAATCAAAGTACCATTTATCACAGACTGTAATGCAGACTTTAATTTTATCAAAAAGCTAGTCAATAAACATTGGCATATTCTCAAGGAGGATAACATCATAGGGGAAAAAATAGCACCAAAACCCACCTTTATTTTCAGAAAAGCAAAAAATTTCAAAACCATATTAGCCCCAAGTAAATTAAAATATAAGAATAAGACACAAAATCAGATAGGTATGAGGGGCGATAAAATAGCTGGTTTCTTCTCATGTTATACATGTAAAGCCTGCAAACATAGCTATAAAATAAAAAATCTCAAAATTAACCAATCAGCTGAGGATTTCACAATAAAGGAAATAATTAGATGTACACAAAAAAACGTGATCTATGTACTAAAATGCACTTGCAAATTTTTCTATTTTGGAGAGACCAAAAGATGTCTCAGGGATAGAATAAGAGAACACCTGTTAAGTATAGAAAAAGAAAGAGTAGATACCCATCTATACAAACACTTCAAAGAAGTACACCATGGTAACACAAATGAGTTACACTATTGGGGTATTCATAAAGTCAAAAATCACTGGAGAGGGGGGAATTTGGAAAAAACTTTACTCATAAAAGAAGCAGAATTCATTTATAAATTTAACACCCTATTTCCAAGAGGTCTTAACTCAAAACTAGACCTCTCACCATTTTTGTTTGAATAACACAGATAATGCATTTATATGCACTTGTATAACAATAATTCAATGTATTTTTAGGTTTAGGTAGAATTAACACTATATGCACAATAGTTTATTATTTTTTTATATATATTCTTTAAATTAATGACATGCACCAAAAAGGAAGAATGACTTTCTATATTTGTGTAAATCACGAATAAAATCACTTATCACAAATGTTTAAGTGTATACCTTTAATGATTGGACTAGAAGATATGTTAATAGGCTGAATGTATACCACCTATAAAGATGCAGACGCTATAAGTCCCCATTGATATCCTCTATACCAACTTAAAGAGAATGAGTAAATACCACCTTAAAAAACCTGAATTGGATAAGTGCCAATTATGTCTCCACCAATCATAACTGAAGAGACCGTTTATAAGGAAGCCTACTACATGACACAAACATCTTGATAAAGCCCTGAGAAGGGCGATACGTGTAGTTGTTTATGTGGCATTGATATTGCTATTGTGAATTACACACAGATTTTACCTCTGTATGGTCTATTGACTCTTTTCTATATAACCCGGGAATCTGAAAAGGATTAACACATTCAGTACAGCTCATTACCTGCGTGCAAAATACTAAGTGCAGGTCTCAAGTTTTATTGCCAACTTTATGTACTGGCAAGAAGCCAGCAGAGATCCCTAGAACCCTCCTCGAATCACCCTGATGAGACGGGAGAGAATCCGTGACGTCAGACGCCAATAGTCACGTGGTACAACTCGCCTGGAGAACGACTCCAAGAAAGACCAGAAAAACCTGTTACATCAAAAGGGTAATATACCCACAACACGAAAGGGTGAGACACCCGTTTTTTAATCAAGATTCCCAACGGAGATAACAGGTACTATCCATCTAATACACACTGTGTTTACTATGTTGTTTTATTAAACCTCTGGGACTGTGAACGGAGCCATCACAGATCTGACAGGTATCTTGTTTGTATCCATAAGAATACTACATCACTGATTGTAGTGATAAATGTTTGAAAAGCTTTTTTAACACGTAACACTGGTGGTATACTTAAATAAGACTGTGCAACAGAGTGTGGATTCTGCAACAAAATAGCACTATCTGGTATCAAACTAATGAACATTGAAACTTTTTATTGAAATTTGTTTTACTGATTTTTAACCACTTTTATTTCAACAGTTACTATGAATGCTATAGGTCTGATATATATTTAACAATTAGGCTACATTGTGCTTCAGGGAGACGTCCCACTTTTTTCTGATTATAAATTTTAATGAATATTTGTGAAATACTAGAAAGTGTTGATGTCTTTAGCCTAATAGGCACCCTCTCTATACATATATATTGTATTAAACTGCTGTTTATCTGCCATCCATATTCCAGGAGTGAACTGGGAAGTGGACTTCCTGAGCAGACAGAATTTTCATCCCGGGGAATGGGCTCTCCATCCGGAGGTGTTCTCCAGGTTAACCCTCAATTGGGGGGTGACAGAGTTGGATCTGATGGCGTCTCGGCAGAACGCCAAGTTTCCAAGGTACGGTTCAAGGTCAAGAGATCCGCAGGCCACCCTGATAGATGCTTTGGCGGTTCCTTGGGATTTCAGTCTAGCATACCTGTTTCCTCTATTTGCCCTCCTTACACGATGACATTGCTTGTCATTATCAAACAGGAGAGAGCATCAGTAATTCTAATAGCCCCTGCATGACCGCAGGATCTGGTGTGTGGACTTAGTGAAGATGTCATCTCTTCCACCTTGTAGGTTGCCTCTGAGGAATGACCTAATTCAGGGTTCATTCCTTCATCCAAATCTCGCTTCTCTGAAGCTGATTGCTTGGAGATTGTATGCTTAGTTCTGTCTAAGCACGTTTTTTTCTGAGTCGGTTATTGAGACCATGCTTCAGACTCGTAAGCCTGTTACTAGAAAGATTTACCATAGGTTGTGGCATAAATACTTTTATTGGTGTGAATCCAAGGGTTACTCTTGGAGTAAGGTCAGGATTCCTAGGATTTTGTCTCTTCTCCAGGAAGGTCATGAGAAGGGATTGTCAGTCAGTACTCTTAAGGGTCAGATTTCTGCATCATCTATTTTGCTACAAAAGCGTCTGGCAGATGTGCCAGATATTCAATCTTTTTGTCAGGCACTGGTCAGAATCAGGCCTGTGTTAAGTCTGTTGCTCCTCCTTGGAGCCTTAACCTGTTCTTAAAGTTTTGCTGCAGGCTCCGTTTGAGCCATTGCATTCCATAGATTTTAAGTTATTATCTTGGAAGGTTTTATTTCTTATTGCTATATCTTCTGCTCGGAGAGTCTCGGAAATCTCAGCTTTGCAGTGTGAATAATCTTATCTTATTTTTCATGTGGATAAGGCGGTTCTTTGTACTAAGTTAGGTTTTCTTCCAAAGGTGGTTTCGGATAGAAATATTAGTTAAATTATTCCTTATTATTCCCTATGTCCTAATCCTTCTACTCATAAGGAACGTTTGTTGCACAACTTGGATGTTGTGCGTGCTTTAAAATTATGCCTACAAGCATCTAAGGATTTTTGCCAGTCCTCTGCCCTGTTTGTTTGTTTCTCTGGAAAGTGTAAAGGTCAGAAAGCTACTGCTACTTCTCTTTCTCTCTGGTTGAGGAGTATAATTCGTTTTGCTTATGAGACTGCTGGTCAGCAGTCTCCTGAAAGAATTACAGATCATTCCACAAGGGCTGTTTCCTCCTTCTTGGGCTTTCAAAATTGAGGCTTCTGTGGAACAGATTTGCAAGGCTGAAAATTGGTCCTCTGTATACTTTCTCAAAATTTTACTAATTTGATACTTTTGCCTCAGCCGAGGCCTCCTTTGGGCGAAAGATTCTTCAAGTCTTCTGTTTAGGTCTGCCTGTCTTGTTATTCCTTCCTAGTCATCTGTTCCTCTAGCTTGGGTATTGAGTCCCACTAGTAATGGATGACGTTGTGGACTCTCCATATCTTAGGAAAGAAAACAAAATGTATGCTTTTCTGATAAATTTATTTATTTCCGGACATGGAGAGTCCAGGACCCCACCCTTTTATTTAAGACAGTTCTTTTTGTCTAATCCTCAGGCACCTCTACACCTTTGTGGTGTTCCTTTTTCCATTTTCCATCTAATAAGAGGAGAGTCCACAGCTTTCATTCATTACTTGTGGGAAATACAGAACCTGACCACCAGGAGGAGGCAAAGACACGCCAGCCAAAGGCTTAAATACCTCCCCCACTCCCCTCATCCCCCAGTCATTCTTTGCCTTTCGTCACAGGAGGATGGCAGAGAACTGTCGGAAGATTTTGGAGTAGTCTCTTATGGAGGGTAGTACACTTTGGAATGGGACTGGAGTTTTTAAGTAGTCTTGTCAGCCTCTCAGTGAGAGCATTGACCAATGTTAGGGTCTGGAGATGCAGGGAGAGTCTTTCTGCGAAACCATTCAGACTCGTATTAACAGCTTCTTAAGCAATCAGTGTTGACGAGTTTCACTGCCTGCTTTCTTCACTCAAGTCCATGTCAGGAGCGATGCTACACACTGTCAAACTTGAGAGGCCGTGTTACTGTTCCACGGTGTTGATTCTGATAAAATCGTTTCATTTTTTATGTCTGTAATGATAACGCATGAAGACAGGGTCATAGTGTGACTCCTTTATCTGTATAGAATTAAGGGTTAATATCTCCGGAAGGTGATTATTGAACAGGGGGGGGGGGGGTGTATTCATGATTGCTTTATTGTGTTTTTGCTGTTACCATACTAGTTTCGCTTGTGTATATATATATTATGTATCCAGTGGAGGTGTAGAGATCTGGCATATTCTAGATCCATTACCAGACAACGTATAGATATATAGAATGTATTATTATCCTGTGGCATCTACATCCTTGTACACCTATAATACACTATATCACCACACAGAGTCTGTGATATACACATATTCCTACTCATTCCTAGTCTATCTATATCTAGCACTATTTTACTCTCTTCCTGATATATATATTTATTTCATGTAATTGGCAAGTGTCCATGAGCTAGTGACGTATAGGATATACATTCCTACCAGGAGGGGGCAAAGTTTCCCTAACTTCAAATGCCTATAAATACACCTCCCACCACACCCACAACTCAGTTTTACAAACTTTGCTTCCTTCGGAGGTGGTGAAGTAAGTTTGTGCTTGATTTTTAAGATTTCTTCTATGATAAGCGCTTCTAAGCATTCTGAAGCCCAATTCCTCTCAGAGTACAATGTTTGTCAGAAGGATGTAAAGAGAGTATCGCCTATTGATTTTGTGCTTTCTCTCAAAGGAAATCTTTTCAAGGGTTCTCTGTTATTGGTCGAAGGAATTCATCTCCTACCTCCCTTTTCAGATCGAAGATATAATCTTATATACCATTACCTCTGCTGATAGTTTTCAGTACTGGTTTGGCTATCTGCTATATGTGGATGCGTGTCTTTTGGTAAGTATGTATTATTGTTTAAGAAACTCTCAGCTATGGTTTGGCGCTTTATGTATTAATATAAAGTTTTAATATAAAGGTTTTCCTCACGGGGATCTATTTCATAGGTTCTCTGTTACCGGTCGTAGAGATTCATCTACTACCTCCCTTTTCAGATCGACGATATACTCTCATATTCCATTACCGCTACTGATTTCCGTTTCAGTACTGGTTTGGCTATCTGCTATATGTGGATGGGTGTCTTTTGGTAATTATGTTTTCATTACTTAAGACACTCTCAGCTATGGTTTGGCACTTTATGTATTTATATAAAGTTCTAAATATATGTATTGTACTTATATTTGCCATGATTCCGTTTTTGAGTATATTTCCTTTTTTGCAGACTGTCAGTTTCATATCTGGGAAATGCTTTTTTGCGAAAAATTATTTCTTACCTGGGGTATAGTCTCTTTTTCAAATTGACTGTCTTTTAAATTTGCGGGCAGAATTAGGCTCACGAGGGCGCAAAATGCCAATTTATTGCGTCATTCTTGACGCAAGATTTTCAGGCTCAAAGTTACGTTTGTTGACGCAAATTCGTCATTTCCGGCATCTTAGTTGATGCCGAGTCCTTCACAAGGTTGCGTCATCTATGATGCGAGTGTTTCGTTTCCTGATGTTTTTTGCGGCAAAAAATATTTTTCTGTTTGTTGTGCGTCATACTTGGCGCCAAATATTTTCATTATTTAAGACCCTGTTACTTTTGCCTCTGGCTTTTTTCTGTGTCAAAGGGCTATGCTGTTTACATTTTTTCCCATTCCTGAAACTGCCTTATAAGGACATTGATAATTTTGCTTTATATATTTTTTCTCTTACATTTGCAAGATGTCTCAATCTGATCCTGTCTCAGAATTCACTGTTAGATCCCTGCTGCCTGATAACAGTTCTACCAAAGCTAAGTGCATTTGTTGTAATCTTGTGGAGATTATACCTCCAGCTGTGGTTTGTAATAGTTTTCATGATAAACTTTTACATGCAGAAATTGTATCCATCAGTAGTAGTTCATTACCTGTTGCTGTTGCTTTAACATCTAATGCACAAGATATACCTGTAAATTTAAAATAATTTATTTCTGATTCTATTCAGAAGGCTTTGTCTGCCATTCTGCCTTCTAATAAATGTAAAAGGTCTTTTAAAATTTCTCATTAAGTTGATGAAATTTCAAATGACCGGCAACATACTGATTTATCTTTTTCTGATGAGGATCTATCTGATTCAGAAGATCCTGCCTCAGATATTGACACTGACAAATCCTCTTATTTATTTAAAATGGAGTATATTCATTCTTTATTAAAAAGAAGTGTTGATTACATTAGATATGGAGGAAACTAGTCCTCTTGATATTAAAACTAGTAAAGGTTTAAATTCTGTTTATAAACCTCCTGTGGTTATTACAGAGGTTTTTCCTGTTCCTGATGCTATTTCTGATATGATTTATAAGGAATGGAATAGGCCTGGTACTTCTTTTATTCCTTTTTCAAGATTTAAAAAATTGTATCCTTTGTCAACTGTTAGTTTGGAGTTTTGGGAAAAGATCCCCAAAGTTGATGGGTGTATCTCTACTCTTGCTAAACGTACTACTATTCCTATGGAAGATAATACTTCTTTTCAAGATCCTTTAGATAGGAAACTTGAATCTTATCTAAGGAAGGTTTATTCAACTTTTTTGTTGGAAACTTTAGCGCAGCAAGTATCGGATCATGATTTGTCTAGCATTGTTAAATTAATTCAACATGCTAATAATTTCATTTGTGATGCCATTTTTGATATCATCAAAATTGATGTTAGATATGTCTTTAGCTATTTTAGCTAGAAGAGCTTTGTGGCTTAAATCTTGAAATGTTGATATGACTTCTAAGTCCAGATTGCTATCTCTTTCTTTTCAAGGTAATAAATTATTTGGTTCTCAGTTGGATTCAATAATTTCAACTGTCACTGGGGGAAAGGAGTCTTTTTGCTTCAGGATAAAAAACCTAAGGGTAAATCTAAAGCTTCTAACCGTTTTCGTTCATTTCGACATAATAAGGAACAGAAATCTAATCCTTCCCCAAAGGAATCTGTTTCCAATTGGAAGCCTTACTCAAATTGGAATAAATCCAAGCCATTTAAGAGATCAAAGCTAGCCCCCAAGTCCGCATGAAGGTGCGGCCCTCATTCCAGCTCAGTAAAGGCTCAGGTTTTCCTGAAGTGTGTTTCAGACCTGGAGTTATCAGGGGTAATCATGCCAGTGCCGTTTCAGGAACAGGATCTGGGGTTTTATTCAAATCTATTCATTTTCCCAAAGAAAGAAAATTCATTCAGACCAGTTCTGGATCTAAAGATTTTGAATCAATATGTAAGAGTACCAACTTTCAAAATGGTGACTATAAGGACTATTCTGCCTTTTGTTCAGCAAGGGCATTATATGTCCACAATAGACTTACAGGATGCATATCTTCATATTCCGATTCATCCAGATCACTATCAGTTCCTGAGATTCTCTTTTCTAGACAAGCATTACCAATTTGTTGCTCTTCCTTTTGTCCTAGCGACAGCTCCAAGAATCTTTTCAAATGTTCTCGGTGCCCTACTCTCTGTAATCAGAGAGCTGGGTATTGCGGTGTTTCCTTATTTGGACGATATCTTGGTACTCGCTCAGTCTTTAAGTTCTGCAGAATCTCATATGAATCAACTAGTGTTGTTTCTTCGAAGACATGGTTGGAGGGTCAATTTACCAAAAAGTTATTTGATTCCTCAGACAAGGGTAACCTTTTTCCAGATAGATTCAGTGTCCATGACTTTGTCTCTAACAGACAAGAGACGTTTGAAATTGGTTGCAGCCTGTCGGAACCTTCAGTCTCAGTCATTCCCTTCAGTAGCTATGTGCATGGAAGTTTTAGTTCTTATGACTGCAGCATCGGACGCAATCCCCTTTGCTCATTTTCATATGAGACCTCTCCAGCTTTGTATGCTGAACCAATGGTGCAGGGATTATACAAGGATATCACAATTGATATCCTTAAATCCCAATGTTTGACTTTCTCTGACTTGGTGGTTAGTTCACCATTATTCGTTCGTCCAACCTGGACTGTGATCACAACAGATGTGAGTCTTTCAGGTTGGGGAGCCGTTTGGGGATCTCTGGCAGCACAAGGGGTTTGAAAATCTCAAGAGGCGAGATTACCAATCAATATTTTGGAACTCCATGCAATTCTCAGGGCTCTTCAGTTTTGGCCTCTGTTGAAGAGAGAACCGTTCATTTGTTTTCCGACAGACAATATTACAACTGTGGCATATGTCAATAATCAGGGTGGGACTCACAGTCCTCAAGCTATGAAAGAAGTATCCCGGATACTTGTTTGGGGGGAATCCAGCTCTTGTCTAATTTCTGCGGTTCATATCCCAGGTATAGACAATTGGGAAGCGGATTATCAGAGTCATCAGACTTTACATCTGGGAGAATGGTCTCTCCACCCAGATGTGTTTTCTCAAATTGTTCAGATGTGGGGCTTCAAGAAATAGATCTGATGGCATCTCATCTAAACAAGAAACTTCCCAGGTACCTGTCCAGGTCCAGGGATCCTAAGGCGGAAACAGTGGATGTATTGACACTTCCTTGGTGTTATCAACCTGCTTATATTTTCCCGCCACTAGTTCTTCTTCCAACAGTGATCTTGAAAATCATAATGTAGCAATAGTTTGTGCTGCTGGTGGCTCCAGCATGGCCTCACAGATTTTGGTATGCGGATCTTGTTCGGATGTCCAGTTGCCAACTTTGGCCACTTCCCTTAAGGCCAGACCTATCTCAAGGCCCGTTTTTCCATCAGGATCTCAAATCATTAAATTTGAAGGTATGGAAATTGAACGCTTAGTGCTTAGTTATAGAGGTTTCTCTGACTCAGTGATTAATACTATGTTGCAGGCTCGTAAATCTGTTTCTAGAAAGATTTATTATCGAGTTTGGAAGACTTATATTTCATGGTGTTCGTCTCATAAATGTTCTTGCCATTCTTTTAGAATTCCTAGAATTTTAGTTTTTTCAGGATGATTTGGATAAAGGTTTGTCTGTAAGTTCCTTGAAAGGACAAATCTGTGCTCTTTCTTTTTTATTCCACAGAAAAATTGCTAAACCAATCTCTTCTCCTTTCTTGGAAAGTGTTGTTCCTTTTGGCCATCTCTTCTGCTAGAAGAGTTTCTGAATTATCTGCTCTCTCTTGTGAATCTCTTTTTCTAATTTTTCATCAGGATAAGGCAGTTTTGTGGACTTCATTTAAAGTCTTACCTAAGGTTGTGAATTCTAACAACATTAATAGAGACATTGTTGTCCCTTCTTTGTGTCCTAATCCTAATAATTCTTTGGAGAGATCTTTACATTCTTTGGATGTGGTGAGAGCTCTGAAATATTATGTTGAAGCTACTAAAGATTTCAGGAAAACTTCTAGTTTATTTGTTATCTTTTCTTGTTCCAGGAAAGGTCAGAAGGCTTCTGCCATTTTTTTGGCATCATGGTTAAAGCTTTTGATTCGTCAAGCTTATTTGGAGTTGAGTAAAACCCCGCCTCAGAGAATTACAGCGCATTCTACTAGATCAGTTTCCACTTCTTGGGCTTTTAAGAATGAAGCTTCAGTTGATCAGATTTGCAAAGCAGCAACTTGGTCTTCTTTGCATACTTTTACTAAATTCTACCATTTTTATGTATTTGCTTCTTCGGAAGCACTTTTTGGTAGGAAAGTTCTTCAGTCAGCAATTTGTTTGATTCTTCTGCTTATGATTTAAGTTTTTCTTTTTCTTTTTTGAGAATAAACTTATATTTGGGGTGTGGATTAATTTTTTTGTCTCTCCCTCTCTAGTGACTCTTGTGTGGAGTTCCACATCTTGGGTATTGCTATCCCATACGTCACTAGCTCATGAACTCTTGCCAATTACATGAAAGAAAACATAATTTATGTAAGGACTTACCTGATAAATGAATTTCTTTCATATTGGCAAGAGTCCATGAGACCCACCATTTTCTTCTACAGGATATGACGAGTCCACGGATTTCATCCTTACTTATGGGATATCGCCTCCTGGTCAGCAGGAGGAGGCAAAGAGCTCCACAGCAGAGCTGCATATATAGTCCCTCCCTTCCCTCCCCCTCTAGTCATTCTCTTTGCCTGTGTTAGTGATAGGAAGAGGCAGAGTGAGGTGTTAGTTATAGATTCTTCAATCAAGATTTAGTTTTTTAAGTAGTGTCACAGTGTGCTAAAAGATCACTCTCTTCAGTGCAAAAAGAGAAGCATTTGGTGGCTTCAAAGCAATGGGAACTTGTGGGATATAATTCTCACTGCGCCTCCCAGATTGTTGCTGCCCTGCTTGTAAAGTCTGAGGGAAGGATATAAACTCAGTACTTTTTATACCCACAGGCCAATGTGAGGAGAGAATTTAGGACCTCGCAAGCCAGGTGGTGTGCCTTTGCTGTCGGGCAGAATGAGGTAAGTGCTGTCTTTATTTCTGGGGGGAAAGCAGTATACGTGTGTTTTTATATGTCTCCCGGTGCCTATATTTAAAGCAGGGTGCCTGGGATATTGCACAGAGAACAGTTTTCTCTCAATACTTTCTGGATAACAGCATTATACACTTTTCTATTTGTCCCGGCGCCTATTCTTAAAACAATGGCGACCGGGAGCTGAATTATGTAACGCCCACGAGGGGCGGGGCTTGTCAAATGGCACTCTGCGGTGTCAGGCTATCTCAGTTCTCAAAGTCCTTCAAACAGTGGAATAAAGAGTACTTAACATGTCTTTGCTTCCAAAGGCGTTGTTACGGGATTTGCACAGAAATTATAATATACACGTTATTATCTGTGCTGGATCCCATCGGCTTGTATTAACAAGTCTAACGGCCGTCAGGGAGGTTTATTTTATGGCGCCTGTAAAAAGGACATTTATGTCTCGTTCCTGCTATTTGGTTTTAAACAAATATGACAACCGACAGGGAGCTTTGATTAGGCATGAAAGTCTCGCTCCTTACGGCTTAAAGGGGCATCCAACAGAGATCTCCTTGCAGGGGTTATGATTGTTTTTTTTGTTGTTTTTTTTACTGTCCCCAACATATTCATTACACACTGGCTAGGGGGATTGTTTTCATTCTCAAGACTGCTCCATTTGTCTTAAATTAGACCGGGAGATTTCACTTGATGCGTCCACGATGGGCGGAGCTAAGGTTCACGCCATCATTTACCCGCTTGTTGTAGGTTATTACTGAAAGGGACACCAACTGCCCTCTCAGCTGTACTTTAGTATATAGTTGAGAGGCTTTATGCGTGAGTGTTTTTCAGTGATCTAGATCATTTTCTCTGCTGAATTAGCATATAGCAGAGAAACTTTACAGACACTCAGTATGTACGCTTGTTATCTGTCAGTGCCCCATTCAATTACTGATAGACTACGTTGAAGTCTGGGGGTTCTGGGTTGTATGCCATATATAGCAGAGGTACCTTCACCTTTTTGGGGTATTGTATCAATTCAAGTCACAGTTCTACTCTGGTATCACTTCAGATTAAATAAATCTTTTGCCTTTTCTAAAGATTTCCCTGGAGGGGAACATCCTTGAGTATTTGCTGCATTCAGCTGTTTGCAATAATTCAGCTTTGTGTTTAATATGGAACAAGTACTCTCATAATTTAAAATTTAAAGTGACAGTAATGTTTCATTAAAATGTTACACTTTGGGGCGTGTCCGTGCAGTGTCTTGGATAAGACGCAACTTCTGAAGGCTCCAGCAGAATTGACACTAATCCGCTGATTAGCGTGTCTAAACGGCAAGAAAACGACCAAATATCATACAGATACTACGACTCTGGTAGTTGTGGTCTCATAATTATCCTTCTTGCCATTTACATGACTTTGGAGACTCAGCTCGGAACTTTATGGCCTAGGGCAGCGGCCCACTGATAGGTATCCACCCCCCCGGGAAGAAACGGGTTATTGGTGCTGCCGGAATATTCCGACTTACCAATGCTTCATCCTCACCCAGCCCTAAAGGATCAGAGGGCTGAAGCTTTGTACCACTAACTAAAGTATAACCTTGCTTAAAAACTAAGTGCAGCAAGCAAAGAATATCCAATATGGCGGATGAGTACAGCCAGCTACACCACAAAGCTCTCATGGCAAGATTCACTGAACATATGTTACAGCTGATAGAGAGAGCCCCATTTGAATATTTATTGCAGCGCCTAGAAGCAGAACAGGAGAGCACAAAACATACTAGTGATCCCTCACAGGAAAATGCTCAGACAGGCTCTACTACTACTGACCTACTCCCAGCTACACAGAAGCCGCCCGGCGTGGTGAACGCATCAGAAGCAGATCTATCTTCTGGAGCTTGCAGGGTTACCACACAGCCCATACTATGGCCGACCTCTACTCCAAGCAAGAATAATAAAACGCAGCTTGATGAGGATCCTTACCAAGCGAACATACCTCTAGAACCACCCCCGGTGTATGCGGTTCCCTCGAAATCTCTAAATCTACCCGTCAGTGCTGCAACACAAAAAATAGTAGTGGTGGGTACAGCATTGCGGTTTCAGCATAAGGATACTGGGCTAGGCTGCACTAAGGTGGAGATTTCACTGAGAGCACCCAGGACGGGATAACTACGTGGAACCCATCACATAGCCAGAGACACCCCCCCCCCCCGCGTTTAACAGATCGTGGCTATAAGCCGGCTCTTTCCTCTGGGACACTCGACATCACAATTGAGGTACCTGCTTTCTTAGCCACACGAAACACTATTGGGATTTTTGTCTCACTGACCCATTTGAACTGGCTTGGAAGTTGCCGCATGAACACCCATACTACTATCGCCTACTATGGCCAGCTGGACACAGGGGGTTAATAGCATATAAATATGATCCTATCATCCAGCACAGTTACTGTTTATGGCAATTGTCAGGCAGAATAATTTTATGACAAAGTGTTCATAATTACGTTGCTAGGTTCAGGATTTATACTTTAATTTCAGAGATCATTTACACTGTTTTTAGTTTAACCTTGTTAGCTGGTTGGTAATGTTATGAACAATGTGTATATGAGCCATATACGACACACAGTAATAACGATTTGAGAACCTGCTCAGTCTGGTATATCACCTTGTTTTAATATGCAAAGAACAGGGGTAGATAAGGATATCACAAACCCAAACCTAAATGCTCCTCCTGGGGAATGAACTGTTATATAGATAGATGAATGAGAAGGCTGATTGGAGTAAATGCCCTGAGGATGTTTATTGCTGCCTTGGTTCCGATGCTCTAATTAGAATAATATATCCTCAAGCCTATCCGGTATTAAGATTGTGGCTCTCTGACTTGTATATACACTTAAGCTAGGATTCATCAAGCACAAAGTGTTATCTATTAGTTATTTAGTTTTGGAGTTAACTGAGGAGGGTGCAAGATCAGTATTGGCAGAAGATGGGAGTGAATGTTTTAAGTGGAATTACAGGACCCCGTGCCTTTCTCCCCCTCTGATCCTTCCATCACACCAAGCTCTTACCATATCTTGGTTATAACTTATGGCTTGTTTTTATTTGGTCTTTCTTTTTTTTTATCACTGTCTTGTTTATATGGGTAAACATACATATTTCATATCAACATATATACTGATATTCTACACTGAGACAACCATGATATATATCTGTTGCATTTATTGTATGACAACTTATGGCCTGTTTTTGTCTGATTCTCTTTATTGTTGTTCTGTTTATTTGGGTTAACAAACATATTTCATTTATGGACATACATGCTGATATCCTATGCTGAGACAATCATGACATAAATCTGATGCATTTGCTGTTTAATGTGTATATTTGAATCCCAGAAGTTTCCCCCCTCCTTTTGTTATTACTTTCTTTTTTATTTTTCTGCATTATCATTATACAATCCCTATTTTTATGTTTATATCACAATAGGGAAGACCCATGAGTGGTCTGCATTGTTATTCAAAGGGATGAAAAATGAGGACTACTACTCAGGATTTACAAGCATGGTTTTGAAATATCAACTTGTCATTGTATCCTTCATTTCTATAAAAAACATGTCAACTGTATCATATAATTCCTCAATAAAAATTGTTAAAAAAAAAATTAAAAAATGTTACACTTTTTCTGCGTCTTCTCCTTTTAAGGTGTTTGACCTTTGGCAGTAGGTTGTTAATGTTCATCTTGTGCCACTATTCTATAGTGGTCCAAGATCATTCAGGACTTTGCACTATCCTGGTGTAATCTGTCTTAGTGTATCCAGTGAGAAGAACCTCAAAGAAGGGTTTTCTCATTAACTCCTTAGTTACAGGGACTAGAAAAGCAGTCTTTACCTAGGGTGAGAGGAGTAGTTTCCAGCTTAGTAAAGTGAACCAGGTTTTTCCTTTGGGAATAGTTGGGTTTTTCAAAGGTTATATGGCCAACTGTGTACTCAATAACCCTAGTACCGTCATTAGTGCAGCAGCATTTTGGTGTGATGCGTTATCTGAGACTATTAAGTCACAATCTCCCCTGAAATTTGATGAGGATAGGGATTCGCTGTCCCAGCTCTCTGAGCTTTAGGGTTAGAGCCTTGATACTGATATGTATGCTCTTAGTTTGAAACCCACTACAGGAGGGTTTAGTGGAATCCTGAACTGATGGAGCATAAAGCTCAAAATGGTCTGCTGTTTAAATCAAGGACAGCAATGAAGGGAGTAATTTGCCCTGTTCTGATACCGGAGCAGGGGCACAGGAGGGTCAGGATTTATATTCCCATCTAGTCCCAAACAGAAGGGATTATCCAGCTCTAAGTTTGTCTTAGAGGCGTTCCTACGTTGTGTAAAAGACCTCTCCACTATGGGAGTAATTTGTTCCGTTCCAATACAGGAACAGGAACAGGGGTTTTACTCAAATATTTTTGTGGTTCCCAAAGTAGAGGGAACGTTCTGACCCATATTAAATCTCAAGAATCTAAACAAGTTTCTCAGAGTCCCATCCGTCAAGTTGGAGACTATTCCGATAATTCTCCCATTGATCCAGGAGGGTCAATATATGACTACCGTGGACTTAAGGGATGCATATTTTCATATTCCTATCCACAGAGATCATCATCAGTTCCTGAGGTTTGTTTTTCTGGACAAACATTTTTAGTTCGTGGCCGTTCCTTTCGGTTTGGCCACGGCACCCAGGATCTTCACAAAGGTTCTAGGGTTTCTGCTGGCAGTTCTCAGACTGCGGGGCATTGCAGTGGCGCCTTTTCTGGACGACATTCTGATTCAGGCGTCGTCTTATCAGCTGATAAAGTCTCATTTTGACATTGTCATATTCTTTCTTAGGACTCATGGGTGGAAGGTGAATCTAGAAAAGAGTTCATTAATTCCACAGACAAGGGTTCCTTTCCTGGGAACTCTGATAGATTCTATATCCATGAAAATCTTCTTGACGGAAGTCAGAAAGTTAAAGATTCTTAATACATGACGATCCCTTCAGTCCAATCATCGGCCATCAGAGGCTCAGTGCACCACTTTCTCTGGTGGGTTACGAATAACCTCACCTAAACCATGATTTGCAGGCTACCGAATTTGCCTTTAATGGAGGTATTTGGATTGATGGTGGTGACAATGTACATCATTCCGTTTGTTCGTTTTAATCTCAGACCGCTACCACTGAACATGCTCAGGCAGTGGAATTGAGATTATACGGTTTTATCTCCTCAGATAGATCTGGATCAGGAGACAAGAGACTCTCTTCTTTGGTGGTTGTCACAGGATCTTCTGTCCCAAGGGACGTGCTTCGCAGACCCTCATGGGTAATATTGACAACGGACACCAGTATACTAGGATGGGGTGCAGTCTGGAATCCCCTGAGGGCTCAGGGTGTGTGGACTCGGTCGGAGTCTCTCCTTCCAATCAATATTCTGGTATTGAGAGCAATAGTCAATGCTCTTCAGGCCTGGCCTCAGTTGGCTTCGGCCAAATTAATCAGTTTTCAGTCGGACAACATCACGACTGTGACTTTCATCAATCATCAGGAGGAACAAGGAGTTCCTTGATGATGACGGAAGTATCCAAGAGAATTCGGTGGGCGGAGGCTCACTCTTGTTATCTGTCTGAAATCTACATCCTAGGGGTGGACAACTGGGAGGCGGAATTTTTGGAGCAGACAGACATTTCATTCTGGGGGATGGGAACTCCATCTGGAGGTCTTTGCTACCCTGAATCTCAGGTGGGGCAGACCGGAATTGGATCTGATGGCGTCTCGTCAGAATGCCAAGCTCCCAAGATACGGATCCTGGTCCAGGGATCCTCAGGCCGATCTGATAGATGCCTTGGCAGTGCCTTGATCGTTCAACCTAGCTTATGTGTTTCCACAGTTTGCTCTCCTTTCCCGGGTGATGCACGGATCAAATAGGAGAGGGTTTTCAGTGATTCTCATCGCTCCTGCGTGGCCTCGCAGGACTTGGTATGCTGATCTGGTGGACATGTCCTTTCTGCCGCCGTGGAAGCTTCCATTAAGGCAGGACCTTCTCATTCAGGGACCCTTCCATCATCCGAATCTGGTTTCTCTTCAGTTGACTGCTTGGAGATTGAACGTTTGATTTTATCTAAGCAAGGGTTCTCTGATTTGGTCATTGATTCCTTGATCCAGGCACGTAAGCCTGTTTCTAAGAGGATTTTCCATAAGATATGGCGTAAATATCTTTATTGTTGCGAATCCAAGGTTTACTCATGGAGTAAGATTAGGATTCTTAGGATTTTATCTTTTCTCCAAGAAGGATTGGAGAAAGAGTTGTCAGCAAGTTCCTTAAAGGGACAGATTTCTGCTTTATATATTTTGCTACACAAACGTCTGGCAGATGTTCCGGATGTTCATTCTGTTGTCAGGCTCTGAATAGAATCAGGCCTGTGTTTAAACCTTTTACTCCTCCTTGGAGTTCGAATTTAGTTATTATCTTGGAAAGTTGCTGTTTCTTTTGCTCGCAGAGTTTTTGAGCTTCAGCATTACAATGTGATTCTAATTGCCTTATTTTTCATTCAGATAAGGTAGTGTTACATACCAAACCTGGTTTTCTTCCTAAGGTTGTTTCCAACAAAATTATTAATCAGGAAATTTTTGTTCCCTTATTGTGTCCTAATCCTTCTTCTATGAAGGAACGTCTGTTACATAACTTGGACGTGGTCCATGCCCTGCAGTTTTAATTGCAGGCGGCTAAGAATTTCGTCAATCATCTTCATTATTTGTTGTTTTCTCTGGAAGACGTAGGGGTCAAAAAGCTACGGTTACCTCTCTTTCTTTTTGGCTGAAGAGTATCTTACGTCGTGCATATGAGATTGATGGACAGCAGTCTCCTGAAAGAATTACGGCTTGTTCTACTAGGGCTGTGACTTCCTCATGGGCATTCAAAAATGATGCTTCTGTTGAACAGATTTGCAAGGTTGCAACTTGGTTGTTTCTTCACACTTTTTCCAAAATTTTACAAATTTGATACTTTTGTCTCACCTGAGGCTGTTTTTGGGAGAAAGGTTCTTCAAGCAGTGGTGCCTTTCCGTTTCGGTTCCTTTCTTGTCCCTCCCTTTCATCCGTGTCCTATAGCTTTGGTATTGTATCCCATAAGTAAGGATGAAATCCGTGGACTCGTCATATCTTGTAAAAGAAAAGGAAATTTATGCTTACCTGATAAATTTATTTATTTTACGATATGACGAGTCCACAGCCCACCCTGTCGTTTTTCTAAGACAGGTCTTTATTTTTGTTAAACTTCAGTCAACTCTGCTCCTTGGCTTTTCCTTTCTCTTCCTAAGTTTGGTCGAATGACTGGAGGGGGAGGGAAAGGAGGGGCTATATATGCAGCTTTGCTGTGGAGCTCTTTGCCTCCTCCTGCTGACCCATAAGTAAGTATGAAATCCGTGGACTCGTCATATCGTAAAAGAAATAAATGTATCAGGTAATCATAAATTTCCTTTTTATGGTGGTTATGATTTTTTTTGTATAAAGCACAATTATTTCCAAATTCCTTTGTTGATGCTTTTTACTCCTTTCTTTATCACCCCACTTCTTGGCTATTCGATAAACTGAATTGTGGGTGTGGTGAGGGGTGTATTTATAGGTATTTTGAGGTTTGGGAAACTTTGCCCCTCCTGGTAGGATTGTATATCTCATACATCACTAGCTCATGGACTCTTGCCAATATGAAAGAAATTTATTTATTAGGTAAGTTTTACATAAATTGTTTTCCGGCATCTTAGTTGACACTGAGTTCCTTGCACAAGGTTGCGTCTACATTTCTGGATGTTGTTAGTGCCAAAAAAAATTCAGTTTCTGTTGTGCATCATACTTGGTGCCAAATAATTTCATTATTTAAAACCCCATTCCTATATGCCTCTTGCCTTTTTCTGTATCAGAGGGCTAAGCTGTTTGCATTTTTTCCCATTCCTAAAACTGCTATATAAGGAAATTGATAATTTTGCTTTATATGTTGTTTTTTCTCTTACATTTGCAAGATGTCTCAATCTTATCCTGTCTCAGAAACCACTGTTGAAACCCTGCTGCCTGATAACAGTTCTACCAAAGCTAAGTGCATTTGTTGTAAATTTGTGGAGATTATATCTCCAGCTGTGGTATGTAATAGTTGTCATGATAAGCTTTTACATGCAGAGAATGTGTTCATCAGTAATAGTACAATGCCTGTTGTTCCTTCAACATCTAATGTACATGATATACCTGTAAGTATAAAAGATTTTATTGCTGATGCCATTCAGAAGGCTTTGTCTGCCATCCCGCCTTCTAATAAACGTAAAAGGTCTTTTAAAACTTCTCATAAAGTTGATGAAATTTCAAATGACCGACAACATACTGAATTATCCTCCTCTGATGAGGATCCATCTGATTCAGAAGATCCTTCCTCAGATATTGACACTGACAAATCTACTTATTTATTTAAAATGGAGTATATTCGTTCCTTGTTAAAAGAGGTGTTGATTACATTGGATATTGAGGAAACTAGTCCTCTTGAAATTAAAACTAGTAAACATTTAAATTCTGTTTATAAACCTCCTGTGGTTACTCCAGAGGTTTTTCCAGTTCCTGATGCTATTTCTGATATGATTTCTAAGGAATGGAATAGGCCTGGTAATTCTTTTATTCCTTCTTCAAGGTTTAAAAAAATCATATCCTTTGCCAGCAGTTAGATTGGAGTTTGGGAAAAGATCCCCAAAGTTGATGGGGCTATTTCTACTCTTGCTATACGTACTACTATTCCTATGGAAGATAGTACTTCTTTTAAAGATCCTTTAGATAGGAAACTTGAATCATATCTAAGGAAAGCGTATTTATATTCTGGCCATCTTCTTAGGCCTGCCATTTCTATGGCTGATGTTGCAGCTGCATCAACTTTTTGGTTGGATAGTTAAGCGCAACAGGAAATGGATCCTGATTTGTCTAGCATTGTTAGCTATGTCTTTAGCTATTTTAGCTAGAAGAGCTTTGTGGCTCAAATATTGAAATGCTGACATGGTATCTAAGTCTAGATTACTATCTCTTTCTTTCCAAGGTAATAAGTTATTTGGTTCTCAGTTGGATTTGATTATTTCAACCGTCCCGGGGGGGGGGGGAGGAAGTTTTTTTGCCTCAGGATAAAAGACCTAAGGGTAAATCTAAAGCTTCTAACCGTTTTCGTTCCTTTCGACAAAGTAAGGAACAGAAACCTAATCCTTCCCCCAAAGAATCTGGTTCCAATTGGAAACTTTCTTCAAGTTGGAGTAAATTCAAGCTGTTTAAGAAACCAAAGCCAGCCCCCAAGTCTGCATGAAGGTGCGGCCCTCATTCCAGCTCAGCTGGTAGGGGGCAGATTAAGATTCTTCCAAAACATTTAGGCAGATTCTGTCCAAAATCTATGGATTAAGAGTATTCTCTCTCAAGGATACCGAATAGGATTCAGAGTAAGGCCTCCTGTAAGAAGATTTCTTTTTTAAGACACGAGTCCATGGATCATCTTAATTACTAATGGGATATTCACCTCCTCGTCAGCAGGAGGAGGCAAAGAGCACTACAGCAGAGCTGTTAAATAGCTCCTCCCTTCCCTCCCACTCCAGTCATTCTCTTTGCCTACGTTAGTGATAGGAAGAGGCAAAGTGAGGTGTTAGATTAGATTCTTCAATCAAGAGTTTATTATTTTTAAAGTAGTGCAAGATTGTGCTGCGTTGTTCTAGGGTGTAGCCGTAGTCCATATCAGTCTCTTCAGTAGAGCTTTGGTGGCTTTAGAGCAATGGGAACTTGTGGGACATAATTCTCACTGCGCCTCCCATATTCTGATGCTGCCCTGACCAAGAAAACCTGAGGGATTTTTACTCAGGACTTTCGTTTATTTACAGGTCCATGGGAGGGAGAGGACCTCTTAAACCTGGGAACTGCCTTTGCTGCCAGGCAGAAGATGAGGTAATTGCTAACTTTTTTTCTGGGGGTAGAGGATCTCAGAAAAAGTTTGGGCACTTTATTAATTTTTCCTCTAACCTCATTGAACTTGGACTCAGATTCTCCTAGTTTTAGTAGGGGACATTAAGGCAGTTAGGACGCAGGCACTGGCATGTTTTTCATTTCCTGGGGGTCTCATCTAATAATAAGGCCGACTGGGTGATGGCATATGGGTTTACATTGCGGTGTGTGCTCTAAGACATGTGGAATTGTCTATGAAGCCTGAAGGTGCTGACGACTTAGAATCTGTGCAAAACACTTCAAACAAGGTTTTTCTGGCAATCGGACTGAGCAGCTGTTTACACTGTAGCAGTTCAGTCTGCCGCTTGCTCCTGGTGGCTATATTTAGACAATGGCGACCTGGAGATTACATATTGAGTTTTATTTATTTATATGGAATATAGCTGTTGGTACAGTGTGATGTTTCCACGAGTGATAACAGCGGACTAGCATCTTTTAAAATGAGTAAAGATCTATCCTTTCAATTGAGTAAGGTCTATCTTTTTGCTCCCGGTGCCTTGGACTCAGATTCTCCTAGTTTTAGTAGGGAACATTAAGGCAGTTAGGACGCAGGCACTGGCATGTTTTTCATTTCCTGGGGGTCTCATCTAATAATAAGGCCGACTGGGTGATGGCATATGGGTTTACATTGCGGTGTGTGCTCTAAGACATGTGGAATTGTCTATCAAGCCTGAAGGTGCTGACGACTTAGAATCTGTGCAAAACACTTCAAACAAGGTTTTTCTGGCAATCGGACTGAGCAGCTGTTTACACTGTAGCAGTTCAGTCTGCCCGCTTGCTCCTGGTGGCTATATTTAGACAATGGCGACCGGGAGATTACATATTGAGTTTTATTTATTTATATGGAATACTAGTCCTAAAGCCCGTTGACACGGGCCGTGTTGTTCTCTCTCTCTCTCTCTCTCTCTCTTTCTCTCTCTCTCTCTCTTTCTCTCTCTCTCTCTCTTTCTCTCTCTCTCTCTCTTTCTCTCTCTCTCTCTCTTTCTCTCTCTCTCTCTCTCTCTCTCCCCCCCCCGGGTCCTCGCGCTGCTGCCGGGTGGGTGCGCGTGCGATCAGCTGCAAGAGTTTGTCTGAACTGCGCATGACGGCTTCAGACAAACTCTTGTCTTTTATAATATAGGATAGCTGTTGGTACAGTGTGATGTTTCCACGAGTGATAACAGCGGACTAGCATCTTTTAAAATGAGTAAAGATCTATCCTTTCAATTGAGTAAGGTCTATCTTTTTGCTCCCGGTGCCTTTACTCAAACAATGGCAACCGGGAGATGGCTTGGGTAACGCCCACGAGGGGTGGAGCTTTTAAATGGCGCTGAAATATTTCTCTCCTCCCTTCTAACAGTTCTGACTATACGCTAGGAGTGGAGGATGGCGCCGTACAGAAAACACTTCCTTCCTAACACTTCAGGTTATTTGAAGAAACAAAGGAATTCTTGTCTTGCGCTTAAGAAACGATACACATTTAAAGTGCACGTACATGGAAGCCCAGTGCACAGTAAAAGCCATCACTGTAACAGTGAACGATACACATTTAAACAGCGCTATATTAAGGTCAGGACTTGTATAGAGAGGTTGTCTGACGCCTCAGCTAGGTCAGGCTTAGGTGTAGACAGAGTTTAGCAGTACTGGCAATTCTCTCATGCATGTTCAGCCATGTCTGACCTCGTAAAAAGAAAATGAGTTACTCTTTAACATTTAGCTTGCTATATATTATTTTTTATTAGCAACAGGTTAAGTCTTTATTTAAGTATTCTGCTATATGTGAGGCAGATGATTAAAGAAGTGTACATTAATTTTCCTCTCACACATGCAGTGCCCTGCGGTTCCTTGCAATTTCCATCTGGAATTGCTGCATAAGACATCGCTTCTTTAATGTCATGGCGATGTCCGTGAACTAAGAAGTAACTTTTTTTGATAAGTTCTGCAATGTTGGTATGCTAATTTAACTTATCTCTGCACACAGAAATAAGAAGTTACTTTTTAAAATTTAAAGAGTCAGTAACGTTTTTTGTGTGCCAATTTTTATTAAAAAATGTCACTCTTTTCTGAACCTACTCCTTCTAAGGCGTTTGCTGTTTAGGAGTCTGTTGACAATGGTCAACCTATGCCACAAATTTCTCCTATAGTGTCCCACAATTTTATGGTCCACATGCAGTGTCCTGTGCTTCCTCTCACACTCCACCCGGAGTTACTCTGCATTTCATGCATTACATGTTGTTTCCCACATGGTAGATAACATTACTAGAGGAATTATTTTCAATCATTTAGGGTGATTGATTCAGTAGTTGCTATTCTGAATAGTTCTTCTCTGTTACCTGAAAGAGGAAGATACTTCGGGATTATCTGATAGAGAATTCTCAGACTCGGATGAATAATATCAATATTTGAACCTGAAGTTGTTTTTCTTTCAGTTTTTTAGCTTGAACACCTTCATTTGTTTTCTTTAGGAGGTTTTAGCTACCATGGGCGACTCTGACACTACAGGGGTAATCTATCCTAGTGCGTCCAGTAAGTTATGAGGAATGGAAGAGACCGTATTTCCTATATTTTAAAAGATGTTTCCCCTAGCCGAGTCAGCTAAGGAGGCTGGGTAAACATTCTCTAGGGTGGAAGGAGTAGTTTCCAGCTTGGCTAAGAGAACTACTATACCCTTAGAGGATAGTTGGGTTTTTCAAAGGTCCTATGGACGAAAATTTAAAAAGGGGATGTACACTAGGGCTTACAATGGCAACCAGTTGTGCACTTTGCTACAGTCGCTAGTGCGACAGCATATTGGTTTGATGTGTTGTCTGAGGCTACTAAGTCAGAAACTCCCCTGGATAAAATCCAGGATAGGATAAAAGCTTTCAAATTGGCTCATTCTTCCCTTCAGGTTATCAAACTGGAGCATAGGTCTCAGGTTTCTCTGTTCTAGCTCACAGAGCCTTATGGTTAGAGCCTTGTTCTACAGATGTATGCTCTAAGTCTAAGTTTTTAGCGATTCTTTACAAGGGGAGGACCTTGTTGGGTCCTGGCTTGATGGAAATAATCTCTTTTGAAATTTAAAGAATTTAAAAAAAAAGAAAAAAAATTCCAAATAGTCTGTTGAATCAAAGACAGCATGAAGGACATGCCCCCGATCCGGGATCGGTTCTTGTAGGGGGCAGACTTTCGGTCTTTGCTCAGGCTTGGGTTCGAGATGTTCAGGATCCCTGGGCAATAGAAAGTAGTGTCCCAGGGATACAAATTAGAGTTCAAAAGTTTTCCTCCCAGAGGCAGGTTTCTGCTTTCAAGATTATCTGCAGATCAGACAAAAGGAGAGTCGTTCTTACACTGCGTAGGAGACCTCTCAGACCTGGGAGTGATTGTTCCAGTTCCAATACAGGTAAAGGGTCTGGGGTTTCTAATCCCAATCAGTTTGTGGTTCCCAAAAAAGAGAGGGAACCTTCAGACCACTTTTTAGATCTCAAGAGTCTAAACAAATTTCTTAGTGTACCGTCCTTCAAGATGGAAACTATTCGTTCCATTCTTCCCTGGATCCAAGAGGGTAAATTTATGACAGTGAATTTAAAGGACATGTTCCTTCATGTGCCATTCACAAGAATCATCTCTAGTTCTAAGGTTTGCCTTTCTGGTCAAACGTCTCCAGTTTGTAGCTCTTCCTTTCGGTCTTGCCACAGCTCTCAGAGTTGTCACAAAATATGGTGTTATTCTTCCCGCGATCTCACGGGTGGAAGGTAAATTTGGAAAAGAGTTCCTTAGTCCCAAGCACAAGGGTAACTTTCTTGGAAACCATAATAGATTCCATATCTATGAAGATTTTTCTGACAGAATGTCAGGAAATCAGAGATCATCCCGTTTCCTGGGTTCCATCTCAGACCTCTGCAGTTAAGCATGCTCAGGCAATGGATCGGAGATTATACAGATTTGTCTCCTCAAATACTACTGGAGCAGGAGACAAGGGATTATCTTCAATGGTGGTTGTCTCTGGATCATCTCTTCAAGGGAACCTGCTTTGCAGACCATCTTCGGTGATTGTGACAACAGTCGCCAGCCTTCTAGGGTGGGGAGCAGTCTGGGGCTCCTTAAGGGCTCAGGGGGTTTGGATATGCCAGAGTCCGTACTTCCTATAAACATTCTGGAGCTGAGAGTGATCTACAATGTTCTTCTGGCCTGGCCTCAGTTAGCCTCGGTCCAGTTTATCAGGTTTCAGTCAAACAAAATAATGTCAGTGGCTTACATCAATCATCAGGGAGGAACGAGGAGTTCCTTAGCAATGACAGAGTTATCCAAAATAATTCAGTGGGCGGAGGCCCATTCTTGCAGCCTGTCGGCGATCCACATCCCAGGGGTGGACAACTGGGAGATGGATTTCCTGAGCTGGCATACCTTTCGTCTGGGGGAGGGGGAACTCCATCCGGAAGTGTTCACCAGCTCTTTCCTCCGTTTGCTTTTCTTTCTCGGGTCATTGCTCGAATCAAACAGGAGAGGGCATCGGTGATCCTCATAGCACCAGCTTAGCCTCGCGGGATTTGGTATGCAGATCTGGTGGACATGTCATCTCTGCCACCTTGGAGACTTCCGTTGAGGAAGGACCCTCTAATTCAAGGGCTACTCCTTCATTTGAATCTGGTTTCTCTGAAACTGACTGCTTGGAGATTGAACGCTTAATATTATCCAAGCGGGGTTTTTCTGACTCGGTCATTGATTCCGGCTTGTAAGCCTGTCACTAGAAAAATTTATCATAGGATAGTGTAAATACCTCTATTGCTGTGCATCCATGGGCTACTCATGGAGTAGAGTTAGGATTCCTAGAATTTTGTCTTTTCTCCTAGAGGGTTTGGAGAAAGGGTTTATCGTCAAGTTTCCTAAAGGGTCAAATCTCTGTCTTTATCTTTTTTGTTACACAAACGTCTGGCAGTTGTCCCAGATGTCCAATCATTTTGTCAGGCCTTGGTCAGGATCAGGCCTGTGTTCATTCCAGTTACTCCTCTGTTTGAGCCTATGCATTCCTTAGATATTAAGTTGTTATCTTGGAAAGTTTTATTTCTTGCTGCTATTTCTTCTGCTCAGAGAGTGTCAGAACTCTCGGCATTACAATATGAGTCTCCTTATCTTCTTTTCCATTCAGATAAGGTAGTTTTTACGTCCTAAATTAGGATTTCTTCCTAAGGTTGTTTCTGATCGGAACATTAATCAGGAGATTGTTGTTCCTTTCTAGTGTCCTAATCCTCCTCCTCAGAAGGAAAGACTTCTGCACAATTTGGACGTGGTCCGTGCTTTAAAGTTTTACCTGCAGGCGACTAAGGACTATCGTCAGTCTTCTTCTTTGTTTGTGGTTTTCTCAGGAAAACGCAAGGGACAGAAAGCTACAGTTATTTCTCTTTCTTTTTGGCTGAAGAGTATCATACGTTTTGCATATGAGACTGCTGGAAGACAGCCTCCAAGGAGAGTGAGGGCTGTTGCTTCTTTTTGGGCATTTAAAAGTGAACCTTCTGTGGATCAGATTTGCAAGACTGCAACTTGGTCCTCTCTTCACTCTTTTTCAAGATTTTTCAAGTTTTGATACTTTACCTCGGCTGAGGCAGCTTTTGGGTGAAAGGTTCTTCAAGCAGTGGTGCCTTTCATTTAGGTTCCCTGTCTTATCCCTCCCGTATCATCTGTGTACTCTTGCTTTGGTATTGGATCCCATTAGTAATTAAGATGATCCGTGGACTCATCGTGTCTTAAAAAAAGAAAATAAAATTTATGCTTACCTGATAAATTTATTTTTTGACACGATGAGTCCACGGCACGCCCTGTTCTTGTAAGACATGTTGTGGGTTATTGTAAACTTCCGACACCTCTGCACCGTGGCTTTTTCTTTCTTTCCTTAACTTCGGTCGAATGACTGGAGTGGGAGGGAAGGGAGGGAGTAGCTATTTAACAGCTCTGCTGTGGTGCTCTTTGCCTCCTCCTGCTTACCAGGAGGTGAATATCCCATTAGTAATTAAGATGATCCATGGACTCATCGTGTCAAAAAAGAAATACATTTATCAGGTAAGCATTCTTTTTTTCGCTCACGCATCACAGCAAATCCAATAAAGGCTCAGGTTTTCTGAAATGTGTTTTTCAGACCTAGAGCTTTCAGGGATAATCATACCAGTTCTGTTTCAGGAACAGGGTATGGGGTTTTATTCAAATCTGTTCATTGTCCCAAAGAAAGAAAATTCATTCAGGCTGGTTTTGGATCTGAAAATTTTGAATCATTATGTAAGAGTGCCAACTTAAAAAATGGTGACTATAAGGACTATTCTGCCTTTTGTTCAGCAAGGGCATTATATGTCCACAATAGACTTACAGGATGCATATCTTCATATTCCGATGAATCCAGACCACTATCAGTTTCTGAGATTCTCTTTTCTAGACCAATTTGTCGCTCTTCCATTTGGCCTAGCGACAGCTCCAAGAATCTTTTCAAAGGTTCTCAGTGCCCTACTATCTGTAATCAGAGAACGGAGTATTGCAGTGTTTCCTTATTTGGACAATATCTTGGTACTAGCTCAGTCTTTACATTCTGCAGAATCTCACACAAATCAACTAGTGTTGTTTCTTCAAAGACATGGTTGGAGGATCAATTTACCAAAAAGTTCTTTGATTCCTCAGACAAGGGTCACCTTTTTAGGTTTCCAGATAGATTCAGTGTCAATGACTCTGTCTCTAACAGACAAGAGACAATTAAAATTGGTTTCAGCTTGTCAGAACCTTCAGTCTCAATCATTCGCTTCAGTAGCTATGTGCATGGAAGTTTTAGGTCTCATGACTGCAGCATCGGACGTGATCCCCTTTGCTCGTTTTCATATGAGACCTCTCCAGCTTTGTATGCTGAACCAATGGTGCAGGGATTATACAAAGATATCACAATTAATATCCTTAAATCCCAATTTTTGACTCTCTCTGACTTGGTGGTTAGATCACCATTGTATAGTTCAAGGGGCCTCTTTTGTTCTTCCAACCTGGACTGTGATCACAACAGATGCAAGTCTTTCAGGTTGGGGAGCTGTCTGGGGATCTCTGACAGCACAAGGGGTTTGGAAATCTCAAGAGGCGAGGTTACCAATCAATATTTTAGAACTCTGTGCTATTTTCAGGGCTCCTCAGGTTTGGCCTCTGTTGAAGAGAGAACCATTCATTTGTTTTCAGACAGACAATATCACAACAGTGGCATATGTCAATCATCAGGGTGGGACTCACAGTCCCCAAGCTATGAAAGAAGTATCTTGGATACTTGCTTGGGCGGAATCCAGCTCCTGTCTAATTTCTGCGGTTCATATCCCAGATATAGACAATTGGGAAGCGGACTACCTTAGCCGTCAGACTTTACATCCGGGGGAGTGGTCGTTCCATCCAGATGTGTTTTCTCAGATTGTTCAGATGTGGGGTCTTCCAGAAATAGATCTGATGGCTTCCCATCTAAACAAGAAACTACCCAGGTACCTGTCCAGGTCCAGGGATCCTCAGGCTGAAGCGGTGGATGTGTTAGCAGTTCCTTGGTGTTACCAACCTGCTTATATCTTCACTGCCTCTGGTTCTTCTTCCAAGACTGATTTCCAAGATCATCATGGAACAATAATTTGTGTTGCTGGTAGCTCCAGCATGGCCTCACAGGTTTTGGTGTGCTGATCTTGTTCGGATGTCCAGTTGCCAACCTTGGCCACTTCCATTAAAGCCAGACCTTCTGTCTCAGGGTCCATTTTTCCATCAGGATCTCAAATCATTAAATTTGAAGGTATGGAAATTGAACGCTTAGTGCTTAGCCATAGAGGTTTCTCTGACTCAGTGATTAATACTCTGTTACAGGCTTGTAAATCTGTTTCTAGGAAGATTTATTATCGAGTTTGGAAGATTTATATTTCATGGTGTTCTCATAAATTCTCCTGGCATTCTTTTAGAATTCCTAGAATTTTACAGTTTCTTCAGGATGGTTTGGATAAGTGTTTGTCTGCAAGTTCCTTGAAGGGACAAATCTCTGCTCTTTCTGTTTTATTTCACAGAAAGATTGTAAAGCTTCCTGATGTTCACTGTTTTGTACAGGCTTTGGTCCGTTTCAAGCCTGTCATTAAATCAATTTCTCCTCCATGGAGTCTTAATTTGGTTTTGAAGGCTTTACAGGCTCCTCTGTTTGAGCCTATGCATTCTTTGAACATTAAACTACTTTTTTGGAAAGTGTTGTTCCTTTTGGCCATCTCTTCTGCTAGAAGAGTTTCTGAATTATCTGCTCTTTCTTGTGAATCTCCTTTTCTGATTTTCCATCAGGATAAGGCAGTTTTGCGGACTTCATTTACATTTCTACCTAAGGTTGTGAATTCTAACAACATTAATAGAAAAATTGTTGCCCCTTCTTTGTGTCCTAATCCTAAGAATTATTTGGAGAGATCCTTACTTTCTTTGGATGTGGTAAGAGCTTTGAAATAATATGATGAAGCTACTTAAGAATTCAGGAAGACTTCTAGTCTATTTGTTATCTTTTCTGGTTCTAGGAAAGGTCAGAAGGCTTCTGCCGTTTCCTTGGCATCTTGGTTAAAGCTTTTGTTTCATCAGGCTTATTTGGAGTCGGTCCCGCCTCAGAGAATTACAGCTCATTCAACTAGATCAGCCTCTACTTCGTGGGCTTTTAAGAATGAAGCTTCAGTTGATCAGATTTGCAAAGCAGCAACTTGGTCTTCTTTGCATACATTTACTAAATTCTACCGAGGCCCACCCTTTTTATGCTGGTCATGATTTTTTGTATAAAGCACAATTATTTCCAAATTCCTTTGTTGATGCTTTTTACTCCTTTATCACCCCACTACTTGGCTATTCGTTAAACTGAATTGTGGGTGTGGTGAGGGGTGTATTTATAGGCATTTTGAGGTTTGGGAAACTTTGCCCCTCCTGGCTTCGTGGTTAAAGGTTTTGATTCATCAATAGGCTGACCATGTTTCCTTGAGACAAAAACGGGACATTGAGATGTCAAAAACGGGAAGGGGTTAATATTCTTTATTCATAGGGAAAAAAGTAAGATTTTAACAAAAGTTCTTTTATGACATGAATATAAACTATTGAGCCAACAATTATCCTTAGCTGAGTTGCCCAAAATCATTGTTACATGGTGGAATAACTAAGAAAAATGTGGAAATAGTTACTTGATAATGATAATTGTTATTTATAACTTCTGTACAACCAGCACTGCAGCAGCATAATAATAAGCATAATTAATGACAATTTAATTGATTGACAGGCACAGACACTGGTCTTACTTTGGCCATGCACAATTCTTGCAGAACTTAGACATTTGATCTACTTGATCACTATGTTTGTATGTTCACCCTGTGACACAAGAAAATGGTAAGAATTATCTCTCTGGTGATGGTCAGCCACTAATTCGGGTGATGGCAGAGGCAGATGATCATCACATCAGATGATGACAGATCTAGTCCGACTCCTGTCCTTACTAGGCACTAGCTAGTAGTTTTAACTTCCCTCTCATGACCAGTCTCTCTCCTCAGCTCAGTCTGACAGCTCACAACTGAGTACTGACCTGCTGTCACTTGCTTTCAATCATCACGCCCCTAATTTTGAGTGCGGGCGGCATAGACACAGTGCTGTGGATCATGTGGGCATGGCCCCCCAACCCAAACCCTGCAGTAAAAAAAAACTGCCCTTCCCGCCGGCAGGGAGTTTAAAATTTTTTAGTAAGTGGTGTGTGTGCTAAAAAATGACACTTGCGCTGGCCGCACGGTCTAATAACCCTCAAAACGGGACAAAATTAATATTATTAAAGAAACGACGGGACAGGGAAAGAAACATAAAATAACGATACTGTCCCTTTCAAAACAGGACGTATGGTCAGCCTATTCATCAAGCTTATATGGAGTCGGGTCAGGCCCCGCCTCAGAGAATTACAGCTCATTCTACTAGATCAATCTCCACTTCGAGGGCTTTTAAGAATGAAGCTTCAGTTGATCAGATTTGCAAAGCGGCAACTTGGTCCTCTTTGCATACGTATACTAAATTCTACCGTTTTGATGTATTTGCTTCTTCAGAAGCAGTTTATGGTAGATAAGTTCTTCAGGCAGCTGTTTCAGTTTGATTCTTCTGCTGATCTTTAAGTTTTTTATTGTCATTAAAAGAATAACTTATTATTTTGGTTGTGGATTATTTTTTCAGCGAAAATGGCTGTTTTTTATTTTATCCCTCCCTCTCTAGTGACTCTTGCGTGGAGTTCCACATCTTGGGTATTGATATCCCATACGTCACTAGCTCGTGGACTCTTGCCAATTACATGAAAGAAAACATAATTTATGTAAGAATTTACCTGATAAATCATTTCTTTCATATTGGCAAGAGTCCATGAGGCCCACCCTTTTTATGGTGGTTATGATTTTTTTGTATAAAGCACAATTATTTCCAAATTTCTTTGTTGATGCTTTTTACTCCTTTCTTTATCACCCCACTACTTGGCTATTCATTAAACTGAATTGTGGGTGTGGTGAGGGGTGTATTTATAGGCATTTTGAGGTTTGGGAAACTTTGCCCCTCCTGGTAGGATTGTATATCCCATACGTCGCTAGCTCATGGACTCTTGCCAATATGAAAGAAATTAATTTATCGGGTAAGTTTTTACATAAATTATGTTTTTTTAGCTCAGCTTTATCTGTGGCTGACATTTCTGTTTTTTTTTCAACCTTTTTGTTGTTGAACAGTAAGCATAAGCAGTTTTATATTCTCAAGTATATAACTCTGTTATTTACTTCTGATGTATTCATTTTATTATGTTTACTATATCCATTATTATGATTTCAAATATTTTTTATTATCTCTAGCTTGTTTGGATAATAATTTGTTTGATTTCTATTATCTACACTATTTGGAGGTTTAGAGTTTTTTCTGCCCTACTTTTATTTTGGTGATGTAGATCAGTTGGTGAATGTCCTGACTACAAACGCTTGTTCTAGAGCCAAGGGTCATAGATTCATATCCCGGCAGGGTTAATACAGCCCTTCGGCCTTTTGAGGTCAATTTAATGTGTACAATTTATTTGGGTAATAATAATAACTGTTTTTATCAGCTGCTAATTTTGTTAACTCCGAGTGTAAGCACTAAAAAAGCATCCTTCTGGGAGAAAAACACTATGTAATTACTAGTTATTAGTCTGCATGAAGGTGCGGTTCTCAAACCAGTCCTTCTGGTGGCAGATTAGATTGTTTTTGGATGTACTCAGTCCAAAATCTATATTATTCTTAGGGTTTGAATAGATTTTTAGAATGAGACCTTCTATGGGAAGAATCTTTCTCAGTAAACTCTGAATTTTTTTCAGGAGTGATTATACCAGTTCTTTAGCAGGAACATGTATTGTGTTTCTATTTAATTCTATTCTTTGTCTCAAGGAAGAGAGGTTTATTCAGTCCAATCTTGGATCTGAAGACTTTATATTGTTTTGTTATAGTCTCAACTTTCAAGTAGGCGATTATAAGGACTATTATGCCTTTTTGTTCAGCAAGGTCATTTCATGTCCACTCCATTTTACAGGATGTTTATCCTCATATTTTATTTCATTCAGACCACTTGTGGATTCTGAGATTCTCTTTTCTGGATAGGTTTTACCAATTTGTCGCTTTTCCATTTGGTCTAGCGATAGCTTTACAAATCTTTTCAAAGGTTCTGGGTGCCCTTCTTTCTGTAATAAGTCAGTAAGGTATTGTGGTGTTTCCTTATTTGGATGGTATCTTGGTATTAGCTTAATCTTTTATTTTATTGGAATCTCTCATGAATTAACTAGTTTTGTTTCTTCAAGACATGGTTAGTGGATTTAATTTACCTAAGAGTTTTGTGATTTCTCAGACAAGGGTCACCTCCTTTTGGGTTTCTAGTTGGATTCTGTGTTCATGTCTTTGTCTTTATCGGACAAAAGTTAATTGTAATTGGCGTTAGCCTGTCTAACTTACAGTCTAGAACATTCCTTTCAGTGGCTATGTGCATGGAAGTTTTAGGTCTCATAACTGCAGCATTGGGCGTGGTTCCCTTTGCTCATTTTTCATCTGAGACCTCTTTTGCTTTGCATACTGAATCAACAGTGCAGGGATTATTTTCAGATATCACAGTTGATATTCTTAAATCCTAACACTCAGCTCTCTCCGTTTTGGTGATTAGATTATCATTGTTTTGTTCAGGGGCCTCCTTTTGTTCGTCCTTCCTGGACTGTATTCTTAATGGATGCAAGTCTTACAGGTTGGGGAGCTGTCTGAGGGTCTCTGACAGCACAAGGGGTTTGGAAACTATAAGAGGTGAGGTTTCCAATCAATATTTTAGAACTCCATGCTATTTTTAGAGCTCTTTCAGGCTTGGCCTCTTTTAGGAGAGAACTTTTCATTTTGCTTTCAGACAGATAATATCACAACTGTGGTATATGTCAATCATCAAATAGGGACTCGCAGTTCCTTAGCAATTAAGAAGTATCTTGAATACGTCCTTAGATGGAATTCAACTCCTGTCTAATTTCTACGATTTTTATCTCAGGTTTTGACATTTAGGCGGTGGATTATCTCAGCCGTCAGTCTTTACATCCGGGAGAGTGGGATCTCTATACAGTTGTGTTATCTCAATTTCCCAGGTACCTTTTCAGGTCCAGGGATCATCAGGCGGAAATGGTGGATGCATTAGCAGTGTCTTGGTTTTGCAATCTGACTACATCTTTCCGCCTCTGTTTTTTTTCTACCAAGGGTGATTTCCAAGATCATATTGGACCAGTCTCATGTGTTTCTGATAGCATCAGCATGGCCTCACAGGTTTGGTATGTGAATCTTTTTTGGCTGTCCAGTTGCCATCCTTGGCCGCTTTCTCTTTGGCCAGCCCTCTTGTTTTAGGGGCTATTTTTCCTTCGGGATCTCAAATTACTAATTTAATGGTATGGAAATTGATTACTGTTTAGTCATAGAGGTTTCTCTGACTCAGTTGTTATCACTATGTTGCAGGCTTATAAGTCTGTTTCAAGGAACATGTATTATCAGGTTTGGAAAACCTATATTTTATGGTGTTCTTCTCATAAATTCTCTTGGCATTCTTTTAGAATTCCTATGATTAATCTCTGTTCTTTCTGTTTTATTTCCTAGAAAGATTGTTTAACCTTCCTGGTATTCACTGTTTTGTTGAGGTTTTGGTTGTTATCAAGCCTGTTCATTTATTAATTTCTCCTTTTTTGAGTCTTATTTGGTTTAAAGATTTTGCAGACTCTGTCTTTTGAGCCTATATTTTCTTTGAAGATTATCTACATTCTTGGAAAGTGTTATTTCTTTTGACTATCTCTTCTGCTACAAGAGTTTGTTTTATCAGCTCTCTCTTGTGTGTCTCCTTATCTGATTTTTTCATCTAGATAAGTTGTTTTGTGGACTTCTTTTTTTCCTAAGGTTGTGAATTTGAACAACATTAGTAGAGAAATTGTTGTTCCTTCTTTGTATCCTAATCCTAAAGAAATCTTTGAGAGTTTTTTACATCCTTTGGATGTGGTAAGAGCTTTATAATTCTATATCGAGGTTACTAGGATTTCAGAAGACTTCTAGTCTATTTGTTGTTTTTCTGGTTCCAGAGAATGTTAGAAAGCCTCTGGCATTTCTTTGGCAGCCTCGTTAAAGCTTTTGTTTCTCAAGGCTTATTTGGAGGCAGGGCAGGCTCTGCCTCAGAGATTTACAGCTCATTCTACTAAGTTCAGTCGCCATTTCTTGGGCTTATTCAGAGTGAAGCTTCGGATGATAAAATTTGCAAATCAGTAATTTGGTCTTCTTTGCATACTTTTTATGTTTTTACCATTTTTATGTATTTTGCTTCTTCTGAAGCAGTCTTTGGTAGAAAAGTTCTTCAGGCAGCTGTCTCAGTTTGATTCTACTGCTTTTAATTTCATTTTTTTTAAGAAAAACTTAATTATTTTGTGGATTTAATTTCTCAGTGGAAATAGCTGTTGTTATTTTATCCCTCCCTCTCTAGTAACTATTCTGTGGACTTCCACATCTTGGGTATTTCTATCCTATACATCACTAGCTCATGGACTCTTGCCAATTACATGAAAGAAAACATAATTTATGTAAGAACTTACATGATAAATTAATTTCTTTCATATTGGCAAGAGTCCATGAGGCCCACCCTTTTTATGGTGGTTATGCTTTTTTTGTATAAAAGCACAATTATATTTCCAGTTCCTCTTTTTGTATGATTTTTTTTACTCCTTTTTGTTATCACCTCAATACTTGGCTATTCGTTAAACTGAGTTGTGGGTGTGGTGAGGGGTGTATTTATAGGCATTTGAGGTTTGGGAAACTTTGCCCCCTCCTGTTAGGAATGTATATCTAGTGATGTCGTGAACCTAAAAAGTAGCCGCTGTATAAAAATAGCACACTGCTCCCTCAGATCTCCAGACTTCTATACTAGCGTTAACCAGGGGAATCCAGAGAGTCCGGCCAGCAATGCTGCTCCTGAAGTTATGGTAGTTTACTTCCTTAAAGGAAGTCCTCACCTCGTCACTCAGAGTGTTTGTTTCATATGTGGAAAAAACATCCCCAATATAGTAAAGTGTGTGTGTATGTATGTGTGTGTGTGTGTGTGTGTGTGTGTATATATATATATATATATATATATATATATTTATAATTTTATTTATTTTTTTACCCACGAACGGTGTTGGAGAGATTTGCTTCACATTTGATATGGACAGCATCCATTTCGGCAATACAGCTAAGGGAACCCCAATATGGGTTTGTAACATATACACTGTGTTGGACATGTGTAATACAACAATGTAGCCAAGCACATATGTACTAATTGTTATTATTTGTTACTTAACGGTTACTATTTGGTCTATTCAGGTGCAGTATAATCCACAGACCCTGACCCATCCCATATCACAGCTGCTCAGTTAAATACGTTTAAGGTACTACAAATGTTAGTAGTGCATATCAGGGCCCATACAGGTATTAAGCTTAAAATAAAAATTATTAAAACCTTATACACTAGGGAATGGACACCACATTTGTATATATGTATATAATATGCTACTAATTGTTTGTGGTGATGTATTGTTGAGTGTAGGGCACTGTACCCTAGCGATATGAGTAAATCAACATATGGCCTAATGGTTAATTAGTTCATTGATTGCAATGATACTGGCTCACGTGTTATTGGTGGTGCACTGAGGGGAGGGGCTGATGTATGTCTTTATATTTTTAGAATGTTCACTATTGTTTTGTCTGAGGAAGGGGTGAAAGCCTCGAAACGTCACACAGTAAAGTTTTTTGATACTTTTAAATCCAGAGAGTGCATTTTCTTCATATATATATATATATATATATATATATATATATAACACATAGATACCCAGCACTCACCAGCTAGCTCACAGCTAAGATAAAATCACAACTGGAAAGGTTAGTTACCGCATCTGGCCAAATGGGAAAAGCTCAGGCACCACATCAAGGTCCTTTCCACTGCCTGAGTCCCTAACACAGCCACACCATGCGAGCTTACAAAGCCAAACAAACTGAAAACAAAGAAGGGGTGCACAGGTGTATGTAATCACCCAGAGAAATACAAAACATGGAAGGGAACTGCACTCCAAGACCGGACCAGGTACACATCCAGTGACTCAGCAACATCCCAGCCCTGGGTGCTAAAGAGAACTCCAAAAAAGCTGTGCTGTCACCAGAGCCACAGGCAGTTAACCCCAGTCAATGTAGCCAAGCACATATGTACTAATTGTTATTATTTGTTACTTAATGGTTACTATTTGGTCTATTCAGGTGCAGTACAGGGAGTGCAGAATTATTAGGCAAATGAGTATTTTGACCACATCATCCTCTTTATGCATGTTGTCTTACTCCAAGCTGTATAGGCTCGAAAGCCTACTACCAATTAAGCATATTAGGTGATGTGCATCTCTGTAATGAGAAGGGGTGTGGTCTAATGACATCAACACCCTATATCAGGTGTGCATAATTATTAGGCAACTTCCTTTCCTTTGGCAAAATGGGTCAAAAGAAGGACTTGACAGGCTCAGAAAAGTCAAAAATAGTGAGATATCTTGCAGAGGGATGCAGCACTCTTAAAATTGCAAAGCTTCTGAAGCGTGATCATCGAACAATCAAGCGTTTCATTCAAAATAGTCAACAGGGTCGCAAGAAGCGTGTGGAAAAACCAAGGCACAAAATAACTGCCCATGAACTGAGAAAAGTCAAGCGTGCAGCTGTCAAGATGCCACTTGCCACCAGTTTGGCCATATTTCAGAGCTGCAACATCACTGGAGTGCCCAAAAGCACAAGGTGTGCAATACTCAGAGACATAGCCAAGGTAAGAAAGGCTGAAAGACGACCACCATTGAACAAGACACACAAGCTGAAACGTCAAGACTGGGCCAAGAAATATCTCAAGACTGATTTTTCTAAGGTTTTATGGACTGATGAAAAGAGAGTGAGTCTTGATGGGCCAGATGGATGGGTCCGTGGCTGGATTGGTAAAGGGCAGAGAGCTCCAGTCCGACTCAGACGCCAGCAAGGTTGAGGTGGAGTACTGGTTTGGGCTGGTATCATCAAAGATGAGCTTGTGGGGCCTTTTCGGGTTGAGGATGGAGTCAAGCTCAACTCCCAGTCCTAATGCCAGTTTCTGGAAGACACCTTCTTCAAGCAGTGGTACAGGAAGAAGTCTGCATCCTTCAAGAAAAACATGATTTTCATGCAGGACAATGCTCCATCACACGCGTCCAAGTACTCCACAGCGTGGCTGGAAAGAAAGGGTATAAAAGAAGAAAATCTAATGACATGGCCTCCTTGTTCACCTGATCTGAACCCCATTGAGAACCTGTGGTCCATCATCAAATGTGAGATTTACAAGGAGGGAAAACAGTACACCTCTCTAAACAGTGTCTGGGAGGCTGTGGTTGCTGCTGCACGCAATGTTGATGGTGAACAGATCAAAACACTGACAGAATCCATGGATGACAGGCTTTTGAGTGTCCTTGCAAAGAAAGGTGGCTATATTGGTCACTGATTTGTTTTTGTTTTGTTTTTGAATGTCAGAAATGTATATTTGTGAATGTTGAGATATTATATTGGTTTCACTGGTAAAAATAAATAATTGAAATGGGTATATATTTGTTTTTTGTTAAGTTGCCTAATAATTATGCACAGTAATAGTCACCTGCACACACAGATATCCCCCTAAAATAGCTATAACTAAAAACAAACTAAAAACTACTTCCAAAACTATTCAGCTTTGATATTAATGAGTTTTTTAGGTTCATTGAGAACATGGTTGTTGTTCAATAATAAAATTAATCCTCAAAAATACAACTTGCCTAATAATTCTGCACTCCCTGTATAATCCACAGTCCCTGACCCATCCCATATCACAGCTGCTCAGTTAAATACGTTTAAGGTACTGCAAATGTTAGTAATGCATATCAGGGCCCATATAGGTATTAAGCTTAAAATAATAATTATTAAAACCTTATAAACTAGGGAATGGACACGACATTTGTATATATGTATATAATATGCTACTATTTGCTTGTGGTGATGTATTGTTGAGTGTAGGGCACTGTACCCTAGCGATATATGAGTAAATCAACATATGGCCTAATGGTTAATTAGTTCATTGATTGCAATGATACTGACTCACATGTTATTGGTGGTGCACTGAGGGGAGGGGCTGATGTATGTCTTTATATTTTTAGAATGTTCACTATTGTTTTGTCTGAGGAAGGGGTGAAAGCCTCGAAACGTCACACAGTAAAGTTTTTTGATACTTTTAAATCCAGAGAGTGCATTTTCTTCATATATACACACACACACACACACTGTATATGTATGTATGTATAAATATGTGTGGGGCACTGTTATTTTGTGATCAAGGTAATTATTTTATCTTACATATTTGATACAAAATTATGTTCACATGAATCAAATATGTCTTAAAATGGTTTGCAAACTTTACATTAGTCTGCCTGCTTTCTTGTTGTATGTTACTTTAGAAATTTCAAGACCAAGCATAAAAATAGTGTATGAATAACACTGTTACACAACCTATATGTGGTTCGTGCTCTAAAATTTTATCTCCTGGCTACTAAGGATTTTAGACAATCCTTAGGCCCCTGCAACTACTCTCTCTTTTTGACTTATGAGACAGCTGGACAGGATTATGGCTCACTCTACCTGTGCTGTTTCTTCTTCCTGGGCTTTTAAGAATGAAGCTTTCGTGGTACAAATTTGCAAGTCGTCCACTTAGTCCCATTTATCTACTTTTTACATTTTTTACTAATTTGATGTTTTTGCCTCAGCTGAGGCTTCCTTTGGGTCCATGACCCGCCCTTGTATAAGGCTTTTGTTTTGTTTTTAAACTTCAGACACCTCTATACGCCTGGTGTTCCTCTTTCTCTTTCCTTATTCCCTCGGCTGAATGACTGGGAAGTGCGAGGGATACTTAAGCTTTGCTGGGGTATCTTTGCCTTCTCCTGGTGGCCAGGAGTTGAATTTTCCACTAGTAATTGAATGGAATCGTGGACTCTCCATGCCAGGAAAGAAAATAATTTATCAAGTAAGCATACATTTTGAATTACATTTTAATTAAAGGGATATGAAACCCAAAAAAATTATTTAATGATTCAGATAGAGCATGCCATTTCTTTCATTTAATTGGCAAGAGTCCATGAGCTAGTGACGTATGGGATATACAATCCTACCAGGAGGGGCAAAGTTTCACAAACCTCAAAATGCCTATAAATACACCCCTCACCACACCTACAATTCAGTTTTACAAACTTTGCCTCCTATGGAGGTGGTGAAGTAAGTTTGAGCTAAGATTTCTACGTTGATATGCGCTTCTCAGCTTTTTTGAAGCCCGTTTCCTCTCAGAGTACAGTGAATGTCAGAGGGATGTGAAGGGAGTATCACCTATTGAATGCAATGGTTTTCCTCACAGGGATATATTTCATGGGTTCTCTGTTATCAGTCGTAGAGATTCATCTCCTACCTCCCTTTTCAGATCGAAGATATACTCTCATATTCCATTACCTTTACTGATAACTGTTTCAGTACTGGTTTGGCTATCTGCTATATGTGGATGGGTGTCTTTAGGTAAGTATGTTTTCATTACTTAAGACACTCTCAGCTATGGTTTGGCACTTTATGTATTTATATAAAATTTTAAATATATGAATTGTACTTTTTTAGAAATGTATTTCTTACCTGGGGTGTAGTCTTTTTTTCAATTGACTGTCATTTTTCTAAATCACGGGCAGAATTAGGCTCGCGAGGGCGAAAAATGCTTAAGTTTATTGAGTCATTCTTGGCGCAAGATTTTTTTGGCGCTAAGTTACGTTCATTGGCGCAAATTCGTCATTTCCGGCGTCTTAGTTGACGCTGGGTCCATTCACAAGGTTGCGTCATCTATGACGAGAGTGTGTCGTTTCCGGACGTTTTTGGCGCCAAAAAATATTTTTTTGTTTGTTGTGCGTCATACTTGGCGCCAAATATTTTTATTATTTTTGGCCCCATTCCTATTTGCCTCTTGCCTTTTTCTATGTCAGAGGGCTATTCTGTTTGCATTTTTTTCCCATTCCTAAAACTGCCATATAAGGAAATTGATAATTTTGCTTTATATGTTGTTTTTTTCTTTTACATTTGCAAGATGACTCAATCTTTTCCTGTCTCAGAATTCACTGCTGGATCCCTGCTGCCTGATAACAGTTCTGCTAAGTGCATTTTTGTAAACTTGTGGAGATTATACCTCCAGCTGTGGTTTGTAATAGTTGTCATGATAAACTTTTACATGCAGATAACGTATCCATCAGTAGTAGTTCATTACCTGTTGCTGTTCCCTCAACATCTAATGCACAAGATATACCTGTAAATTTAAAAGAATTTATTTCTGATTCTATTCAGAAGGCTTTGTCTGCCATTCCGCCTTCTAATAAACGTAAAAGGTCTTTTAAAACTTCTCATAAGGTTGATGAAATTTCAAATGACCAGCAACATACTGTATTATCCTTCTCTGATGAAGATCTATCTGATTCAGAAGATCCTGCCTCACATATTGACACTGATAAATCCTCTTATTTATTTAAATCGGAGTATATTCGTTCTTTGTTAAAAGTGTTGATTACATTGGATATGGAGGAAACTAGTCCTCTTGATATTAAAACTAGTAAACGTTTAAATTCTGTTTATAAACCGCCAGTGGTTATTCCAGAGGTTTTTCCAGTTACTGATGCTATTTCTGATATGATTTCTAAGAAATGGAATAAGCCTGGTACTTCTTTTATTCCTTTTTCAAGGTTTAAAAAATTGAAGTTAGATTGGAGTTTTGGGAAAAGATCCCCAAAGTTGATGGGACTATCTCTACTCTTGCTAAACATACTACTATTCCTATGGAAGATAGTACTTCTTTTAAAGATCCTTTAGATACGAAACTTGAATCTTATCTAAGGAAAGCTTATTTATATTCAGGTCATCTTCTTCGACCTGCAATTTCTTTGGCTGATGTTGCAGCTGCTTCAACTTTTTGGTTGGATACTTTAGCGCAACAAGTATCGGATCTTGATTTGTCTAGCATTGTTAAGTTGATTCAACATGCTAATAATTTCATTTGTGATGCCATTTTTGATATCAAAATTGATGTTAAATCTGTCTTTAGCTATTTTAGCTAGAAGAGCTTTGTGGGCTCAAATCTTGGAATGCTGATAGGACTTCTAAATCCAGATTGCTATCTCTTTCTTTCCAAGGTAATAAATTATTTGGTTCTCAGTTGGATTCAATAAAGTCAACTGTTACTGGGGGGAAGGGAGTTTTTAGGGTAAATCTTAAGCTTTTAACCGTTTTCGTTCCTTTCGTCAAAATAAGGAACATAAACCTAATCCTTCCCCCAAGGAATCTGCTTCCAATTGGAAACTTTCAAATTGGAATAAATCCAAGCCATTTAAGAGATCAAAACCAAGTCCGCATGAAGGTGCGGCCCTCATTCCAGCTCAGCTGGTAGGGGGCAGATTAAAAATTTTCAAATATGTTTGGATCAATTCGGTCAAAAATCATTGGATTCAGAGTATTGTCTCTCAGGGGTACAGAATAGGATTCGGAGTAAGACCGCCTGTGAGAAGATTTTTTCTCTCTCACGCATTCCGGTAAACCCAGTAAAGGCTCAGGCTTTTCTGAAGTGTGTTTCAGACCTGGAGTTATCAGGGGTAATCATGCCAGTTCCATTTCAGGAACAAGGTCTGGGGTTTTATTCAAATCTATTCATTGTTCCAAAGAAAGAGAATTCATTCAGACCAGTTTTGGATCTCAAGATTTTGAATCGAGTACCAACTTTCAAAATGGTGACTATAAGGACTATTCTGCCTTTTGTTCAGCAAGGGCATTATATGTCCACAGTAGACTTACAGGATGGATATCTTCATATTCTGATTCATCCAGATCATTATCAGTTCCTGAGATTCTCTTTTCTAGACAAGCATTATCAATTTGTTGCTCTTCCTTTTGGCCTAGCGACAGCTCCAAGAATCTTTTCAAAGGTTCTAGGTGCCCTACTCTCTGTAATCAGAGAGCGGGGTATTGCGGTGTTTCCTTATTTGGATGATATCTTGGTACTTGCTCAGTCTTTACGTTCTGCAGAATCTCACACAAATCAACTAGTGTTGTTTCTTCAAAGACATGGTTGGATGATCAATTTACCAAAATGTTATTTGATTCCTCAGACATGGGTAACCTTCAGTCTCAGTCATTCCCTTCAGTAGCTATGTGCATGGAAGTTTTAGGTCTCATGACTGCAGCATCGGATGCGATCCCCTCGTTTTCATATGAGACCTCTCCAGCTTTGTATGCTGAACCAATGGTGCAGGGATTATACAAGGATATCACAAATAATATCCTTAAATCCCAATGTTCGACTTTCTCTGACTTGGTGGTTAGATCATCATTTTATAATTTTAGGGGCCTCTTTCGTCCATCCAACCTGGACTGTGATCAAAACAGATGCGAGTCTTTCAGGTTGGGGAGCTGTTTGGGGATCTCTGACAGCACAAGAAGTTTGGAAATCTCAAGAGGCGAGATTACCAATCAATATTTTGGAACTCCATGTGATTCTCAGGGCTCTTCAATTTTGGCCTATGTTGAAGAGAGAACCGTTCATTTGTTTTCAGACAAACAATGTCACAACTGTGGCATATGTCAATCATCAGGGTGGGACTCACAGTCCTCAAGCTATGAAAGAAATATCTCGGATACTTGTTTGGGCGGAGTCCAGCTCCTGTCTAGATTCTGTGGATCATATCCCAGGTATAGACAATTGGGAAGTGGATTACCTCAGTCGTCAGACTTTACATCCGGGAGAATGGTCTCTCCACCCAGATGTGTTTTCTCAAATTGTTGATATGTGGGGGCTTCCAGAAATAGATCTGATGGCATCTCATCTAAACAAAAAAAACTTCCCAGGTACCTGTCCAGGTCCAGGGATCCTCAGGCGGAAGCAGTAGATGCATTGACACTTCCTTGGTGTTATCAACCTGCTTATATTTTCCCGCCTCTAGTTCTTCTTCCAAGAGTGATCTCCAAGATCATCATGGAGCAATAGTTTGTGTTGCTGGTAGCTCCAGCATGGCCTCACAGGTTTGGTATGCGGATCTTGTCTGAATGTCCAGTTGCCAACCTTGGCCACTTCCACTAAGGCCAGACCTTCTATTTCAAAGTCGGTTTTTCTATCAGGATCTCAAATCATTAAATTTGAAGGTATGGAGATTGAACGCTTAGTGCTTAGTCATAGAGGTTTCTCTGACTCAGTGATTAATGCTATGTTACAGGCTCGTAAATCTGTTTCTAGAAAGATTTATTATAGAGTTTGTAAGACTTACATTTCATGGTGTTCTTCTCAAAAATTCTCTTGGCATTCTTTTAGAATTCCTAGAATTTTACAGTTTGTCTGCAAGTTCCTTGAAAGGACAAATCTCTGCTCTTTCTGTTTTATTTCACAGAAACATTGCTAAACTTTCTGATATTCATTGTTTTGTGCAGGCTTTGGTTCGTATCAAGCCTGTCATTAAATCAATCTCTCCTCCCTTGAGTCTTTAGTTTTGAAGGCTTTACATGCTCCTCCGTTTGAGCCTATGCATTCTTTGGACATTAAACTATTTTCTTGGAAAGTGTTGTTCCTTTTGGCCATCTCTTCTGCTAGAAGAGTTTCTGAATTATCCGCTCTCTTGTGAATCTCCTTTTCTGATTTTTCATCAGGTTAAGGCGGTTTTGCGGACTTCATTTAAATTCTTACCTAAGGTTGTGAATTCTAACAACATTAATAGAGAAATTGTTGTTCCTTCCTTGTGTCCTAATCCTAAGAATTCTTTGGAGAGATCCTTACATTCTTTGGATGTGGTAAGAGCTTTGAAATATGTTGAAGCTACTAAAGATTTCAGGAAGACTTCTAGTCTATGTGTTATATTTTCTGGTTCTAGGAAAGGTCAGAAGGCTTCTGCAGTTTCCTTGGCTTCGTGGTTAAAGTTTTTGATTCATCAAGCTTATATGGAGTCGGGTCAGGCCCCGCCTCAGAGAATTGCAGCTCATTCTACTAGATCAATCTCCACTTCGAGGGCTTTTACGAATGAAGCTTCAGTTGATCAGATTTGCAAAGCGGCAACTTGGTCCTCTTTGCATACGTATACTAAATTCTACCGTTTTGATGTATTTGCTTCTTCAGAAGCAGTTTATGGTAGATAAGTTCTTCAGGCAGCTGTTTCAGTTTGATTCTTCTGCTGATCTTTAAGTTTTTATTGTCATTAAAAGAATAACTTATTATTTTGGTTGTGGATTATTTTTTCAGCGAAAAGGGCTGTTTTTTTATTTTATCCCTCCCTCTCTAGTGACTCTTGCGTGGAGTTCCACATCTTGGGTATTGATATCCCATACGTCACTAGCTCGTGGACTCTTGCCAATTACATGAAAGAAAACATAATTTATGTAAGAATTTACCTGATAAATCATTTCTTTCATATTGGCAAGAGTCCATGAGGCCCACCCTTTTTATGGTGGTTATGATTTTTTTGTATAAAGCACAATTATTTCCAAATTTCTTTGTTGATGCTTTTTACTCCTTTCTTTATCACCCCACTACTTGGCTATTCATTAAACTGAATTGTGGGTGTGGTGAGGGGTGTATTTATAGGCATTTTGAGGTTTGGGAAACTTTGCCCCTCCTGGTAGGATTGTATATCCAATACGTCACTAGCTCATGGACTCTTGACAATATGAAAGAAATTAATTTATCAGGTAAATTCTTACATAAATTATGTTTTTATAATGTTATGATTGTATTCTTTCCTCATACAGGAGCGCAAGAGAATTTAGGTTGCATAAAATTATTAGTAAATTAATAGTGTATATCAGAGGAGATAGCTGATTCTATTAAGAGCATAGTTGGAGAATTATAAACATTACAGAATAAAGTATCACTAGGTTATTTTTAGTAGTTCAAAAAAAGTGTGGAGAAATTAATTTTTAAGAAAATGTTTTTGTCTGTTTTATTTTTTATTGTTTTGCAAGCCTTAGCACAAGTTACTAGCATAGTTATATAGCGTCATGTTGATGTTTAGTAGTTTTTACTTGCTTAGTGTTCATGTTTAAGCAGTGATGTGCGGTGACATCAGAGGCTGGTGAGGCAGTGGCTAGGATACGCCTTCATTCTTTAGATATCCGTTGTTGAAGAAATAGCACGGCTTTCATGTCCCTTTAAATGGTGTCTTGGAAAACTTGTCAACTTAGTAAACATCTGATTTTAGTCTAAAGGATTGTAACAGAAACTCTTGCCAGATAACAAAATGCTTGCTCTGATTATGAGATCTAGAAATCCAGGCCCATTAAAATATGTTTAAAACATACTTTTTACTTTAATGCTGCAAATTATGCTTATAGATTCCTTCATTATTCAGTAAATATAAAAATGTCTTGATCCAGTGGCAGCTGGTGAAATTGACCCCACCCCTTTAAATAAAGCCACATCCTCAGATGGCACCACCAATTCATTAAATAAATAAAAGGTAGACTGAAACACAGAAAAGCACTTGGGGGAGAGAGAGACGGGGGGATGGGGAGTGAGAGACGGGGGAGAGGGAGAGAGAGATGGGGGGAGAGGGAGAGAGAGATGGGGGGAGAAGGAGAGAGAGACGGGGGAGACGGAGAGAGAGACGGGGGAGACGGAGAGAGAGACGGGGGAGAGGGAGAGAGAGACGGGGGAGAGGGAGAGAGAGACAGGGGGAGAGGGAGAGAGAGACAGGGGGAGAGGGAGAGAGAGACACAGAGGGTTAGAGAGAGAGAGAGAGACACAGAGGGATAGAGAGACACATAAGGGGTGAGAGAGTCAGAGGGGGAGGAAAAGAGACAGGGATAAAAAAGAGACAGGGATAGAAAAGAGACCATGGGGGAGAACGACACATAAGGAGAGAGACAGAGGGGAGAGACAGGGAGAGAGATGGATAGAGAGAGAGACAGACGGATAGAGAAAGAGAGATGGATAGAGAGAGACACACACAGAGGGGAGAGAGAGAGACAGAGGGGAGAGAGAGACAGAGGGGAGAGAGAGACAGAGGGGAGAGAGAGAGAGAGAGACAGAGGGGAGAGAGAGAGAGACAGAGGGGTGAGAGAGAGACAGAGGGGAGAGAGAGAGGGGAGAGACAGAGGGGAGAGAGAGAGGGGAGAGAGAGAGGGGAGAGAGAGAGGAGAGAGAGACAGAGGGGAGAGTGAGAGACAGAGGGGAGAGCGAGAGAGAGACACAGAGGGGAGTGAGAGAGAGAGACACAGAGGGGAGTGAGAGAGAGACACAGAGGGGAGTGAGAGAGAGACAGAGGGGAGAGAGACAGAGGGAAGAGAGAGAGAGACAGAGGGAAGAGAGAGAGGGACAGAGGGGGGAGAGAGAGAGAGACAGAGGGGAGTGAAAGAGACACAGAGGGGAGTGAGAGAGACACAGAGGGGAGTGAGAGAGACACAGAGGGGAGTGAGAGAGACACAGAGGGGAGTGAGAGAGACACAGAGGGGAGTGAGAGAGACACAGAGGGGAGTGAGAGAGACACAGAGGGGAGTGAGAGAGACACAGAGGGGAGTGAGAGAGACACAGAGGGGAGTGAGAGAGACACAGAGGGGAGTGAGAGAGACACAGAGGGGAGTGAGAGAGACACAGAGGGGAGTGAGAGAGAATCACAGAGGGGAGAGAGACAGAGGGGAGAGAGAGAGAGAGGGAAGAGAGGGACAGAGGGGAGAGCGAGAGACAGAGGGGAGAGCGAGAGACAGAGGGGAGTGAGAGCGAGAGACAGAGGGGAGTGAGAGTGAGAGACACAGAGGGGAGTGAGAGAGAGAGAGACACAGAGGGGAGTGAGAGAGAGAGACACAGAGGGGAGTGAGAGAGAGAGACACAGAGGGGAGTGAGAGAGAGAGACACAGAGGGGAGTGAGAGAGAGACACAGAGGGGAGTGAGAGAGAGACACACAGAGGGGAGTGAGAGAGAGACACACAGAGGGGAGTGAGAGAGAGACACACAGAGGGGAGTGAGAGAGAGACACACAGAGGGGAGTGAGAGAGAGACACACAGAGGGGAGTGAGAGAGAGACACACAGAGGGGAGTGAGAGAGAGACACACAGAGGGGAGTGAGAGAGAGACACACAGAGGGGAGTGAGAGAGAGACACACAGAGGGGAGTGAGAGACACACAGAGGGGAGTGAGAGACACACAGAGGGGAGTGAGAGACACACAGAGGGGAGTGAGAGACACACAGAGGGGAGTGAGAGACACACAGAGGGGAGTGAGAGACACACAGAGGGGAGTGAGAGAGACACACACAGAGGGGAGTGAGAGAGAGACACACAGAGGGGAGTGAGAGAGAGACACACAGAGGGGAGTGAGAGAGAGACACACAGAGGGGAGTGAGAGACACACAGAGGGGAGTGAGAGACACACAGAGGGGAGTGAGAGACACACAGAGGGGAGTGAGAGACACACAGAGGGGAGTGAGAGACACACAGAGGGGAGTGAGAGACACACAGAGGGGAGTGAGAGACACACAGAGGGGAGTGAGAGACACACAGAGGGGAGTGAGAGATACACAGAGGGGAGTGAGAGAGACACAGAGGGGAGTGAGAGAGACACAGAGGGGAGTGAGAGAGAGAGACACAGAGGGGAGTGAGAGAGAGAGACACAGAGGGGAGTGAGAGAGAGACAGAGAGAGAGAGACAGAGGGAAGAGAGAGAGGGACAGAGGGGAGAGAGAGAGAGACAGAGGGGAGAGCAAGAGACAGAGGGGAGTGAGAGAGAATCACAGAGGGGAGTGAGAGAGAGACACACAGAGGAGTGAGAGAGAGAGAGAGACACAGAGGGGAGTGAGAGAGAGACACACAGAGGAGTGAGAGAGAGAGAGAGAGAGAGAGACACAGAGGGGAGAGAGAGAGAGCGAGAGACAGAGGGGAGTGAGAGAGAGACACACAGAGGGGAGTGAGAGAGAGACACACAGAGGGGAGTGAGAGAGAGACACACAGAGGGGAGTGAGAGAGAGAGACACAGAGGGGAGTGAGAGAGAGAGAGCGAGAGACAGAGGGGAGAGAGAGAGAGCGAGAGACAGAGGGGAGAGCGAGAGACAGAGGGGAGTGAGAGAGACAGAGGGGAGTGAGAGAGACAGAGGGGAGTGAGAGAGAGACACACAGAGGGGAGTGAGAGAGAGAGACACAGAGGAGAGTGAGAGAGAGAGACACAGAGGAGAGTGAGAGAGAGAGACACAGAGGGGAGTGAGAGAGAGAGACACAGAGGGGAGTGAGAGAGAGAGACACAGAGGGGAGTGAGAGAGAGAGACACAGAGGGGAGTGAGAGAGAGACACAGAGGGGAGTGAGAGAGAGACACAGAGGGGAGTGAGGGAGACAGAGAAAGACAGAGGGAAGTGAGGGAGACAGAGGGGAGGGAGACACATAAGTGAGGTGAGAGGGAGACAGAGGGAGGAGAGAGACACATAAGTGGGGAAAGAGGGAACACTGAAATGGGGGAGGCACCACTGAATGTTTAAGTAGTTTATTTTAAGTGACTATCAAATGCTAATAGTCTACAATCTATTTTAAATATCTGAAACAGAACAGCACATATGAATGGGAGCATTAATAAATTAATATTTGTTGTCTACATCAGGGTTGTCCAACATACACCTAAGGAATCCCTGGTTTAAATGAAATACTATAGCTACAGGAGCCATGGAGAATATTTGCTATAACTCATTCTAAACTGCTTGGTTTCATTTTACATTACCATGCTGTTGGTCTAGCTTACTCTTGTCATATAACAACTCATCCATACAAACAGCATAATAGGAAGATGTGAGAAAACACAGTTGCAGAGCTACAGAGAGTTCATAAGTCAGTAAGAGAGTGATAAAACTATAAACTAGTGTGCAGTACAGAGGCAAGCTGCTAAGGTAGTGGGTTTGAGTAAACAAAATACAAAAACGATCCTTAAACTGCTATAAAAGAGTAAAAAATAAAAAAACACTAAACCCCATTCATTAAATTATCATTTTCACTAACAGAATCCCTTTCAGCTAAATCTAAGGTTGCAGAACTTACTTTAATAAAATGTGGCTAAAACACTGCTCTCTCTGCATCTATTCCTGCTCTGTAAGGAAGTGACAGTGGAACATTCCACTGCACTTGGAGGGGAAGTACTGAACTCTCTTTTTCACTGGAAAAGCTGGCAGCTGCACAGGGCAGAAACAAAATAAATTAAAGTAGTTTTTTACATTTTTGTTTTGTTTTATATGATTTAACATCAGGCCCCAACCTTAAATTCCCATGACTGATGCCTCTTACTGGATTGGGTCAGCTCAAAGAGGCCTGCCTCAAATAAGCACTTATGGGCCATGCAATGATCTTAACCACTTTCATCCAGTAGGTGGCGCAGCATGTTGTGTAATGGAGGGCAGACATGCTTGTGCCTCTCCATTGCATAACATGTAGCTGTGAAAAAAATGCTGGAAAAAAAAATTGCAATATTTTTTTTAAAGCCAATAAAAAATATATTTTTGCCCATATGAGAGGTGAAGCCCTGCCTCTAGTGACTGCACATCACTGATGCTGTTCCCATGTTATCCTTCACTGTGTACAGTGTACAGAGCAAAAAACCGTCGGAAATATTGGGGGTGCTAGCTAGGCAGGTTGAAAAATAAAGATGCAGTGTTGTTTGGGGGTAGATGGCGGTTTGGCTGGGTCTTCGAGCAGATAGATCAGTAGTTTGGGGATTTTGGGAGGTAGATGGAACTAATTATGAACTGTTGTACCAACATAGAACTGTTAAGTTTTTTCTGTATTTTGATATATTGCATCTGTTCGTTGGGGAGTAAAATCTTTATCTCATTACTAAGGTAACCATGCAGCTAAGAGCATTTTCACATTCCTATGTTATCTTGTTGTTCAAGGATAAATGTCTCCATTCTTATACAAAGGACTTTGTGTCTGTTGAAGGGACACTCAGGTTAAATTCAATTTTCATGATTCAGATACAGCATGTCATTTTAAACAACTTTCCAATTTACGTCCATTAAAAAAAATGTGCACAGTCTTTTATATTTACAATTTTTGAGTCACCAGATCCTACTGAGCATGTGCAAGAATTTACAGACTAAACGTATATGCATTTGTGATTGGCTGATTGCTATCACATGGTACAAGGGGAGTGGAAATATACATAACTGAAATTTGTTATAAAAAATCTACTACTCATTTGAAGTTCAGACTAAGTGCTATTGCATTGTCTTGTTATCTTGCATTTGTTGATTATGCAAATCTAATGTGTTAACTGGTCCTTTAAGTTGTATTACCTCATTTGTAATAGGGGGCGTGTATGAAGACCCTCTTTGTCGTTACATGTATGTGATTTGTAATATATAATCCAGCCCTGCTAAGAATAAACCAGAGCAGACTTTGATTCCATTGTGTGTGCATGTCTGATTCTTGCTCTCCAAGGCCTTGAATGTGCAATACTCAATTCCAGTGCTAAGTGTAACATACTGATTATTATTATGAAGATTATGAAGTGGTACCCCGGCTATTTTAGACCTAACAGCTACAATTTTCTCATGTTGAGAGAGGTTATTGTCCAGTGAACCCAATGTCTCTCTTTAAGCAATGCCACAGCTTTCTCCTTAAATGCGCCAAGCCTCAGTGGTGTCACATGCAGTGCCCTGTGGTCCCTCTCAATCTCCTGGAGGAGTTATTTGCTGGCAGAGATTGCTGCACAGGTATCTTCAGTGGTATCTGTGGTGGTATCTGCTGTTCCTATGCTAATGGGAAGACGCAAGAGGAAAATTAGAGATTCAGATAGTAAGGTTTCTGCTCCGCCTTCTGCTACTCAGATAGTTTTCCTCATAACTCTGATGAGGATATGTCGGTAGCCTTTGAGGGTGAAATCTTCCTTCATCTGATGCTGAAGTGGTAACCTTCAGGTTTTAGCTTGTACACCTCCTAGTATTGTCAAAGTTTTTTGGCTACTGTGGGTGACTCCGATACTCTGTCGTTGTCAACTTAGGAAATCTAGTGAGGTTAATATATATTAGTTTTTCTCTGTGGAAGTTTTGTCCTGTTCCAGTCCGTGCAAGGGTATTTTTTCACAGGAATTGGAGAAGTCAGGAATTCCTTTTTCCCTGTCTTTAATTAGATTTTCCTGTCGTCTCCATTCAATATCATGCTGCACGGTGCCTAACGTAAAAGGGTCCATTTCTACTCTGGCTTTGAGATCTAAGATCCTTACATTGCATAGCTGCCTTTATTATATATATTTTTTAAGGATCAATGGATAAGCTGAAGGCTTATTTGGTATTACCACTGTCAAGTGCGGCATCTTTTGGGTGCAACACCTTGTCTGATTCTTTTCTGGCAGAGACTCCTTTGGTGGAGATGCAGGTCAGAATTTTGGAATTTAAGTTAGCCAATTCTTTTATTCTGAGGCTACCTTTCAATTTATTAAGCTGGGAGCCAGGATAATTTGCTTTGCTATGTTAGCCGCAGGTAGTTATGGCTTAATACTACCCACACAAAGTAACAAGGGCACTATTCAGGCAAACTTCTCACCAATTCAAATTTTTCTTTGGATACTCTTTATGTCAGTATCTCTATTAAGTTTCTCCTGTGAGAAGTGGTGCTAGCATTAATTTACACACACATTAGCAAACAAATGGGATTGAGGATCCCTGAAAGAATAATGCACTAATAGCACTCTATGCCCAGACTTATTGGTAGGGGCAAAAAAAGATTTTAAAATTTAACTTTTATTATTTATTTAAAACATGGGTAAACACACACATTTAAAATTGTAGTCTAACCTTGGTAGCTGTATCTTAAGAGCACTCTTATCACTCAATCTGGCCTTTAAACCATTATTATTATCTAGTCTCTTCAGTGTAAAAGGTACTATTGTTCTCGGTTGCTCTATACCTTGGTAAGTGTGATTTTACTTGATTCACACCTTACCCGGACAGTAAATTAATATGTTATCTGGTCTCTAGGGTATCAATATAGTTGAGTGGATATATGTGCTCTTATTTGAATAATTCTGGCTGACGTCACTTGTTACCAAACATAATATAATATGCTTCCTGGACTATTGGACTGTAGAATGTGCCAGTAGCTAATTTAAGATATAATTCTGATTGTGATTCAATATTAATCAAGCTTATATCCAACCTAGGTTGTGGTTGCTTTAAGGGATATGCGCTATTATAATTTGTATTCTGGGGTAATCAAGCAGTTCTGCATTATATAGTTACAACTGTCGTTATTTTGTCATAGGCTCTTGTGATTTTAAATCACTCGTACCATCAGCTGCTGAGTTTACTATACCCTCATTAGTGTGCACATCATCCTGTATTCGTATTACTTGAACCACTTCATTTATTATTCGTTCTACACTCAGTAGTTGCAGTTCTCTTATAGGCTGTATATATCGTTCTTGTATGTAATCGTGTGTTTTGCATATACGTTCTGTATTTGTTATCTTAACTTTGTTTTTGAGCCCCCTCAAACATTTGCATTAAAATGTGTATTGCGCTCATTAGATATGCGCACCATTCATTTTCTTGTTTTGTGATAACTATCGATCTGGATCTATGAAATCTCTGATATGATCGATGTAATTCTATCTCTTTATTTGGCAAGTATGTTCTATTTGGGTTGACTCTTAATCAATTTCAATGTTAAGATAAAGTGGTAAACTGTAAATGTGATTTGAATAGTATTACTAAGTAATCTGTTCTGGTATCCACAGAAAGACCGATAAAGCTGCCTTTATTATATATATTTTTTAAGGATCAATGGATAAGCTGAAGGCTTATTTGGTATTACCACTGTCAAGTGCGGCATCTTTTGGGTGCAACACCTTGTCTGATTCTTTTCTGGCAGAGACTCCTTTGGTGGAGATGCAGGTCAGAATTTCGGAATTTAAGTTAGCCAATTCTTTTATTCTGAGGCTACCTTTCAATTTATTAAGCTGGGAGCCAGGATAATTTGCTTTGCTATGTTAGCCGCAGGTAGTTATGGCTTAATCCTCTAAACTCCTAACTTCTGGCTTTCTTTTGCAAAGGTAACACCTTGTTTGGTCCTGGTCTGACAGATTTACTTCTGATATTTAGGTGAAAAGAAAACTTTCTTTCATGTAAGTGGCAAGAGTCCATGAGCTAGTGATGTATGGGATATACATTCCTACCAGGAGGGTGCAAAGTTTCCCAAACCTTAAATGCCTATAAATACACCTCCCACCTCACTCATACCTCAGTTTTACAAACGTTGCCTCCTTGGAAGGTGGCGAAGCAAGATTTGCTTGATTTCTTCTGTGAAAAGCGCTTCTAAGCATTTTGAAGCCCAGTTCTTCTTAAAGTACAGTGTTTGAGGGATGTGAAGGGAGTATTGCCTGATGATACAATTTTTTTGCCCATGGGAAAATCTAATCTAGGGCTCTCTGTAAATCGGTTTCAGGGATTCATCTGCTGCCTCCTTTTACAGGTCGTCATTATACTCCTCTACCATTACCTCTACTGATATGTTTTAGTACTGGTTTGGCTGTCTGCTATATGTGGATGGGTGTCTTCTGTAAGTATATATCATTTTTAAGACACTCTCAGCTATGTTTGGCACTTTATATTATAAAGTTTTTAATATATATTGCATATATTTGCCATGACTCAGGTCTGTGTATATTTCCCTTTGCAGTCTAACAGTTTAAGCATGGAGATTATGTTTATGGGATAATTAAGGTATTTTTTTCTTACCTGGGGTTCCAGTTAGTTGTAACTTGGAGTCTGTTTTTCAAAAATTTTCATGGGCATATTAGGCTTGCGATAACGCAAAATGTTACTTTCTTTCCTAAGATATGGTGAGTCCACGTAATTATCAATTACTAGTGGAAATAACACTCCTGGCCACTAGTAATTGATGATTCCGTGGACTCACCATATTCGGAAATAAATAAATTTATCAGGTAAGCATAAATTATGTATTCTTAACTAAGATATGGTGAATCCACGGAATCATCAATTACTAGTGGGAATATTGCTTCTGGCCACTAGTAATTGATGATTCCGTGGACTCACCATATCCAGAAATAAATACATTTATCAGGTAAATAAACTATCAGGTAATAAACTATTTTTCTTTCATGTAATTGGCAAGAGTCCATGAGCTAGTGACATATGGGATATACAATCCTACCAGGATGGGCAAAGTTTCCCAAACCTCAAAATGCCTATAAATACACCCCTCACCACACCCACAATTCAGTTTTACAAACTTTGCCACCTATGGAGGTGGTGAAGTAAGTTTGTGCTAAGATTTCTACGTTGATATGCTCTTCACAGCATTGTTGAAGCCCGATTCCTCTCAGAGTACAGCGAATGTCAAAGGGACGTGAAGGGAGTATCACTTATTTGAATACGATGATTTCCCTAACGGGGGTCTATTTCATAGGTTCTCTGTTATCGGTCGTAGAGATTCATCTCCTACCTCCCTCCCGATATACTCTCAATTTACCATTACCTCTACTAATAACTGTTTTAGTACTGGTTTGGCTATCTGCTATATGTGGATGGGTGTCTTTTGGTAAGTATGTTTTTTATTACTTAAGACACCTCAGCTATGGTTTGGCACTTTATGCATTTATATAAAGTTCTAAATATATGTATTGTACTTATATTTGCCAAGAGTCAGGTTCATGTATTTTCTTCAGGAGACTGTCAGTTTCATATTTGGGGAATTTAAACATTTTAAGAAATTTATTTTCTTAACTGGGGTTTAGTCTTTTTTTCAATTGACTACTTCTTGCTATTGCGGGTATTAGGCCTGCGGGTGCGTCAAATGCTAAACTTTATTGCGTCATTCTTGGCGCAAAACTTTTTTTAGAACGAAAAAAGACGTTTATGACGCAACTTCGTCATTTCCGGCGTCATAAGGCGTCATTAGTGACGCGAGTGTGTCATTTCCGGTTATTTTTTACGCCAAAAAAGTTTACGTTACGTTGTGCGTCATACTTGGCGCCAATTTTTTTTCATTATTCAATACCCCTTGTATGTTTGCCTCTTGCTTTTTGCTATCAGAGGCCTATGCTATTGCATTTTTTCCCATTCCTGAAACTGTCATATAAGGAAATAGATAATTTTGCTTTATATGTTGTTTTTTCTCTTACATTGTGCAAGATGTCCCAATCTGATCCTACCTCAGAAGTTTCTGCTGGAACATTGCTGCCTGATATCGGTTCTACCAAAGCTAAGTGCATTTGTTGTAAAATTGTAGAAATGATTCCACCGAATGTCATTTGTAATAGTTGTCATGATAAACTTTTACATGCAGATAGTGTTTCCATCAGTAATAGTACATTGCCAGTTGCAGTTCCTTCAACTTCTAATGTGCATGATATACCTGTAAATTTTAAAGAATTTGTTTCTGATTCTATTATGAAGGCTTTGTCTGCATTTTCACCTTTTAATAGACGTAAAAGGTCTTTTAAAACTTCTCATTTAGCTGATGAAATTTCACATGACCAACAACATAATAATTTATCCTCTTCTGATGAGGATCTATCTGATTCAGAAGATCCTTCCTCAGACATTGACAATGACAAATCTACTTATTTATTTAAAATAGAGTATATGCGTTCTTTATTAAAAGAAGTGTTAATTACTTTGGATATTGAGGTAACCAGTCCTATTGACGTTCAGTCTAATAAACGTTTAAATGCTGTTTTTAAACCTCCTGTGGTTTCTCCAGGGGTTTTTCCCATTCCTGAGGCTATTTCTGATATGATTTCTAGGGAATGGAATAAGCCAGGTACTTCTTTTATTCCTTCTTCAAGGTTTAAAAAATTGTATCCTTTACCAGCAAAATCTATAGAGTTTTGGGGAAAAAATCCCCAAAGTTGATGGGGCTATTTCTACTCTTGCTAAACGTACCACTATTCCTATGGAAGATAGTACTTCCTTTAAGGATCCTTTAGATAGGAAGCTTGAATCTTATCTAAGGAAGGCCTATTTATATTCAGGTCATCTTCTCAGACCTGCTATTTCTTTGGCTGATGTTGTGGCTGCATCAACTTTCTGGTTGGAAAATTTAGCGCAACATGAATTGGATTCTGACATATCTAGCGTTATTCGCTTACTGCAACATGCTAATCATTTTATTTGTGATGCCGTTTTTGATATTATCAAAATTGATGTTAGATCTATGTCTTTAGCTGTATTAGCTAGAAGAGCTTTGTGGCTTAAGTCTTGGAATGCTGATATGACATCTAAATCTAGATTACTATCTCTTTCTTTCCAAGGTAATAATTTATTTGGTTCTCAGTTGGATTCTATTATTTCAACTATCACTGGGGGAAAAGGAGTTTTTTTGCCTCAGGATAAAAAACCTAAGGGTAAATCTAAGGCTTCTAACCGTTTTCGTTCCTTTCGTCAGAATAAGGAACAAAAACTCAATCCTCCCCCCAAGGAATCTGCTTCCAATTGGAAGCCTTCCTCAAATTGGAATAAATCCAAGCTATTTAGGAAACCAAAGTCAGCCCCTAAGTCCGCATGAAGGTGCGGCCCTCATTCCAGCTCAGCTGCTAGAGGGCAGATTAAGGTTTTTCAAGGATTTTTGGATAAAATCTGTCCAAAATCATTGGATTCAGAGCATTGTCTCTCAGGGGTATCGAATAGGATTCAGAGTAAGACCTCCTGTGAGAAGAATTTTTTTCTCTCACGCATCCCTGTAAATCCAGTAAAAGCTCAGGCTTTTCTGAAGTGTGTTTCAGACCTGGAGTCTTCAGGGGTAATCATGCCAGTTCCTCCTCAGGAACAAGGTTTGGGATTTTATTCAAACCTATTCATTGTACCAAAGAAAGAAAATTAATTCAGACCAGTTCTGGATCTGAAAATTTTGAATAGTTATGTAAGAGTACCAACTTTCAATATGGTGACTATAAGGACTATTCTGCCTTTTGTTCAGCAAGGACATTATATGTCCACAATAGACTTGCAGGATGCATACCTTCATATTGTGATTCATCCAGAACACTATCAGTTTCTGAGATTCTCTTTTCTAGACAAGCATTACCAATTTGTTGCTCTTCCATTTGGCCTAGCAACAGCTCCAAGAATCTTTTCAAAGGTTCTGGGTGCCCTACTATCTGTAATCAGAGAACAGGGTATTGTGGTGTTTCCTTATTTGGACGATATCTTGGTACTAGCTCAGTCTTTACATACTGCAGAATCTCACACGAATCAACTAGTGTTGTTTCTTCGGAAACAAGGTTGGAGGATCAATTTACCAAAAAGTTTCTTGATTCCTTAGACAAGGGTCACCTTTTTAGGCTTCCAGATAGATTCAGTGTCCATGACTCTCTAACAGACAAGAGACGTTTAAAATTGGTCGCAGCATGCCGGCACCTTCAGTCTCAGTCATTCCCTTCACTGGCTATATGCATGGAAGTTTTAGGTCTCATGACTGCAGCATCGGACGCGATCCCCTTTGCTTGTTTTCATATGAGACCTCTACAGCTTTGCATGCTGAATCAATGGTGCAGGGATTATACAAAGATATCACAATTAATATCCTTGAATCCCATTGTACGACACTCTCTGACATGGTGGATAGATCACCATCGTTTGGTTCAAGGGGCTTCTTTTGTTCGGCCAACCTGGACTGTTATCTCAACAGATGGGAGTCTTTCAGGTTGGGGAACTGTTTGGGGATCTCTGACAGCACAAGGGGTTTGGAAATCTCAAGAGGCGAGATTACCAATAAATATTTTAGAACTCCGTGCAATTCTCAGGGCTCTTCAGTTTTGGCCTCTGCTAAAGAGAGAACCGTTCATTTGTTTTCAGACAGACAATATCACAACTGTGGCTTATGTCAATCATCAGGGTGGGACTCACAGTCCCCAAGCTATGAAAGAAGCATCTCGGATACTTGCTTGGGTGGAATCCAGCTCCTGTCTAATCTCTGCGGTGCATATCCCAGGTGTAGACAATTGGGAGGCGGATTATCTCACCCGCCAGACTTTACATCCAGGGGAGTGGTCTCTCCATCCAGATGTGTTTTCTCAGATTGTTCAGATGTGGGGTCTTCCAGAGATAGATCTCATGGCCTCTCATCTAAACAAGAAACTTCCTAGATACCTGTCCAGGTCCAGGGATGTTCAGGCGGAAGCAGTGGATGCACTGACACTTCCTTGGTGTTATCATCCTGCTTACATCTTCCCGCCTCTAGTTCTCCTTCCAAGAGTGATCTCCAAAATCATCATGAAACAGTCTTATGTGTTGCTGGTGGCTCCAGCATGGCCACACAGGTTTTGGTATGCGGATCTGGTTCGGATGTCCAGTTGCCCGCCTTGGCCACTTCCGTTACGGCCGGACCTACTATCTCAAGGTCCGTTTTTCCATCAGGATCTCAAATCATTAAATTTGAAGTTATGGAAATTGAACGCTTAGTTCTAAGTCATAGAGGTTTCTCTGACTCAGTGATTAATACTATGTTACAAGCTCATAAATCTGTCTCTAGAAAGATTTATTATAGAGTTTGGAAGACTTACATTTCATGGTGTTCTTCTCATAAATTCTCCTGGCATTCTTTTAGAATTCCTAGAATTTTACAGTTCCTTCAGGATGGTTTGGATAAGGGTTTGAAAATCCTGTAAAATAGGTATACTCTACTTATCCTTAAACCCGTGATGTGTTTTGCCCGTTACATTTTATAGAATTACAATACTCTTCCCATATGAAGTGTATGGCTAAGAAATCATCCAGTCTCTTCGTAATAGTGTAATGATATCTTTCCATTGACAAAGTATAATTGACTAAAGAGCGCCATTCTGAGACTGAAGGAACCTCTACTGATTTCCATTTCCTAGGGATTAGTCTCCTAGCGCAATTGAGTAATAAGATCAGTAGCCTTTGTCTTAGTTTACATTTAATTTTGGGTAAATTGTTGAATAGAAATATGGTAGGGTCTAAGATAGATCAATGTTAATTGCTTGTTTAACAGCCACTTGAATATCTCTCCAATATTGGCTAATGTAAGGGCAGGTCCACCATATGTGTTGATAATCTCCTTCTCCCCCACATGTCCTCCAACATTTATTGTCTCTAAGGCTATAAATAGCAGCTAGTCTGACTGGGGTATAGTACCATCTGTACAATAGCTTTAAATTCGATTCCAGTTGTGCTATGGATGAAGTGTGCGCACTCATGTTACTGAAAATTCTTGTCCAGTGGGCAGTAGGTATATGGGTTTGAATTTCGTCAGACCATTTAGTTGCGTAGGTCGGAAGTTTTCTGGAATGGTATTCAAGTGGTAATTTATATATCATAGAAAGTGAGCCTTTTGAATACAAATCAGATTTGCATATAGACTCAAAGGGGGTTAGAGGTCTATGGAATTGGGTATGTTTGGCATGTGTGGTGAGATAATGATTTATTTGAAAATATTTAAACCATGGGGTGAAGTAAGTTCCAAATATTTCTTGCAGATCGGCTTTAGGTTTAAGGGATTTATTATCCATGGCCATGCAACATGCTACGACTTCCTGTAAAGATAAGTCCATTACATAATGAGTAGGAAAAGACACCTGTGCTTCTGGGTTGTATTTCAGAGGTGTCAAAGGGGATGGTATATCGGAAATCACCGGAAAGCTGATAAGACATTTGTCCCATGTTTTAAATGTTAGCTTGGCTATTTCTGAGGTAGAAGGATGCATGGTCCTGTGTATGTGTGGTATCCAGCAACTTGCTCCTAGTTGTGTATTTTGTTCCAGGTTATGATCTAGTCTTACCCGTGTCAAAGTGCATGCTATGAAATAGTAGTAAAGATTCGGCATTCCCAACCCTCCTTTTAATTTAGGTCTATGTATAATTGCTTTAGCAAGTCTAGGGTGTTTGTTGTTCCATAAATAGGTGTTTAAAATGTTTTGGATTTTATTAAAGAAGACTTTGGCAGCGTAATTGGGATAGTCTGAAATATGTATAAAATTTTTGGTAAGATAGTCATTTTTATGGCATGCAATCTGCCCATCCATGATAAAGTTTTATTGCGCCAGGATTGTAGTTCCTTTTGTATATTTTTCAATAGGGGAGTGTAGTTGGCAGTGTACATTTGTTGAGGGTCATTTGTAACTTGAATACCCAGGTATTTTAAAGAGTTCTTCTGGAACCTGTAGTGATATATTGATTGTATATGATTAAGTGTGGAATCAGGGACCTCCACTCCCATAAATTCTGATTTTGAGGCATTGATCTTAAAATTAGAAAGTCTACCATAAATTTGGAGTTCAGTGTGTAATTCGGGCATAGAGGTGAGCGGATTGGTTATGGTCATGAAGTAGTAAAAAACAGATAAGGGGAGCTGTAGTTAGTATCTAATTCGTTAATAAAAAATGTTTGTTAGAATGTAAAATGTTATAAAAGCAAAATATTGTAGGTATTACAATATGCTCAGTTTAGGAAATAACTTTGTGGAGTGAGCAATAGGTGATTATACGTCTAAGATAATGCAGAACTGTATTTTGGATTGCTTGTTTACTACAAATATTTATACAATTAATCTTAAAAAAGGTACAATATAGAAGTATAAACCAATTTTAATATAATATTAAAATAAAAGAAATTTGAGTGACGACGTTGTCTAAAGATAGCTAAAAAATAATAAGAGCTCAAAAATTATATAGTTAAAAATGCTATAGTTAAAAAAGGTCTTTCTTTTAAAAGGTTCCCTGTTTTGAAAGTTCTCTTTACGGTTCCCTTGAAACTGATTTATTTCACTGCAGTGGATATAATACTTTTGCCTATATTGGCGTGGTGAGTAATCTTCTTTTATTCAAACAGTATTCAAAATCTGAATTTGGATAACTCTCTTGATATGGAGATCTCAAGGCCGATGGCCTATATGAGCAGTCAATATCCTTAGCTGAAACAATAGATAAAAAGTACCTTTGTGTGGTGTGTCTCACACTTCTGCTCTTTAGCAAATTTCAAACCGCAATGGAAGTGGACTGGACTTGTAGCCGCCCTCCCGGTTCTGCGTGTCGTGACTAGCTGGTGTTAGAGCTGATTGGGAAGCATAGTGATTGAAGCAGTTTAGCCTCTCCACTTAGTCGTTATAATGTTTCCTTGGAGGCTTTGAAGTAGAGAAACGGTCCGGAGAGGTGTATACAATACCAGTGATGTGTAGAATGCTATTAGTAATAGCTATGGACCAGATGAGAAGATGTTATCCGTCCAAACCTTCGTAAGGTGACGGAATCCTAGTGGTGTGGATTGATGCGTTTCGGGCGTAGCCTTTATCAAAATCTTGATAAAGGCTACGGCCGAAATGCGTAGATCTGCCCAACACTACCACTTTGTACTGTGTTTGTACCACACAGTTTTAATCCTTTGAACTTTTGAAAGCCTCACTTGAGCCATTTGAACATTTGTGCAGCAACCGTAACATTACCGGACTTTGTGTGCTGCTAAATGATACAGTAACGGCTCTTAGTCGCAAACAAAACTGTGTCTGTGAACTTATTAGCTCTCACAAATTAACCCTGTCTGGGACTTTAAACCTGCGAATTTGTGAAGGAGCAAATCTTACCAACCATTACTACATCGATCCACACCACTAGGATTCGTCACCTTACAAAGGTGTGAACGGATAACATCTTCTCATCTGGTCCATAGCTATTACTAATAGCACTCTACACATCACTGGTATTGTATACACCTCTCCGGACCGTTTCTCTACTTCAAAGCCTCCAAGGAAACATTATAACGACTAAGTGGAGAGGCTAAACTGCTTCAATCACTATACTTCCCAATCAGCTCTAACACCTGCAGGAAAAGAATGTCTGTTGTATTCTTGTATAGATCCGACAATGCTTTTGATCTTTTGCATGGAGAGAGGAATCCCTTAACATTTTGAGTTAGAATGGTAAGAGGAAATACTTTTTGTTTAGTGGCCATTACATCAGTATACAGAGAGTATCAGATGCAAGCACTTTTGTCATAGATTTCATATAGGTAAGATAAACATATTTTGAGCGATAGCACAATAAAACATCACAGAACAGTATTGGTAACCTGTACTTGATAACATAAGAGAGGTAACTATGAAAATAACTATAACTTTCGGATCCTTGCTTATTCAGCCAGGAAACCATATTTGAATACAATATTTGAACCATTAGTGCAGGCAAAATTAGCAACCTTTACACCAATGTAAATAACAAGTAAACAACAACAGGGGGAAATAAGTGTAAGCCTATATTATGTATCATAGTGGCTTTGTTAATATATAGCATGTAATAATATATCTGAGAACAGAGCATTAATTCAAAAGATGTAACAAACATTTAACATAACTTGAATGTTCCTAATGTTCTTAAGATCTATCATTTTGAATAAATCTATCCTTAGAATCCACAATATGTCCCTATGGATATCATTTTATGTTTCACTATGTCACATTTACTTTAAGCATACTCACAAATCAGAGGTTCATAGTAGGGTTTAGTTCCAGTGAGCAAATATACATCTGCCTACAAAAAATTTGTAGGATTCTCTCAGACGTCAAACATCAATATAAGTGGCTGTGTATCCGAGAGTTATGTTAGAAATAGGGTGGTCTGGGTTCCATAGATGTTTATAGGCCATCTTCTAAATTCCAGGCAGCCGAAGGACGTCTCTGTGGTTTAGCTGGGGTGAGGGACCAAGTATTTCTAATCCATTGTTGGGCATTGCCTGGCGGCCCTGAGGAGGCTAGATTACTTAGGTCCGGTAGATCCAAGTTCAGAATTTCGCAAAATTTTGGGGCTTCTGATAAATCATCACATATTACTCTTCTATCTTCATGAATAACTAGCAGATGAGTGGGGAATCCCCATCTGTATGGTATGCATTTATTATGCAGGAGTTGTGTCAATGGAGAAAATTCCTTGCGTTTTTGCAGGGTTCTTTGTGAAAGGTCTGCATAAAACTGTATCACTGTTCCTTTAAATCTGATCGGCTGTTTTTTTCTGCGAAAGATTAAGGAGTTCTTTATCCCTGTAGTTTTTTAATTTAATGGGAGGGGCTGATTCTGGGGTCTAGCTCTTAGGGCTTTGTGCGCCCTGTCCCATGGGATCTCCTCTTTAGAAATATTACCTCTTAGGTGATTAAACCGGGCAGGACTGATTCAGGTACCCCCTGATCCTTAAATTCTTCCTCCTGCTCCTGTTCTCTAAATCCTCGATTTTGGAGTGTAGGGTCTCAATAGTGGAAGTAAAGGCGTCTGCTTGGGATTGTAGGCCATCAATATCTTCTCTGATAGTGTAATTGCTGTCTTCTAGGGCCTCTACTATAAACCCAATTGCGTTAATGTCTTGCTTTAAGTCAGCCAGTTCTTCACGAACACAGGCGTGCACAATGTCCGCAATATCCTGCTTGGATGGTAAAGTGGACAATATAGTTGAGGGTATTTTAACCACATTTGGCGGTTGAGAATCTATGTGTACTGACTGAGATTTTGGAGATGTCCTTGCTGGTGGAGATGTGTGGGAGGTCAAGGTGCTAGTACCTTCAGATGGGTTAAAATAAGAAGCCAGTGAGGAGTTTTTGCTTATTGGAGGTTTAGATTGTCAGTTCTGGTGTTTCTCTTGGAGGCCATTTGGTATCTTAAAGTCAATTATTTTGTGATGTATGTCCTTTTATTAGATTCAGCAGTAGTAACACCAATGCTCTGTAAATATTATGTACGTTTAGGTACAACTGGTGTAGAGTAAATCTTCACCATGTGGCTAATGTTAGTTTCAAACTATAATGTATTGATGAATGCGATATGGCTTTTAGTTTGCTGTCATGCGGGATACAAGTATATTTATAGCTGCGTAGGGCCCACTGCACTGTATGCTATATCCCTTTTCCTGTTCAGGAACAAACTTTAAAGGCCTGACCATTCTCCGGTGTCAGATTGGGACGCTTCTCGCTTTAACATGCTTGTTTGGGTTCTTTGTCCCTTATGCTAACCTCACTGTGCATTTATAGTGTACTAACGCTGCTAGTTGTGGTCCGCCGACCACCTGTTCAGTGTCAGTGCCGCTCCGAATGTTCCTCTATTCTGCCGTGAGCAACCAACACCTCACGGCAGGCGCTATCAGTGAAGGCTGCTCCCCTGCATGTCAGTATATCCTCTGGTGGTGAGTAGATAACACGCTGATTGTGTAGCGAAGGAGTCTTTGTCAGTGTCGGAGATGTTTCCTCTTTACTCCGCCAATATGGCCACGCACCTCCCAATTTGATCTGATGGCTGAGTAGCGTCGAGCAGCTCCTGGGTTATTACTTGTGTTAGGTGATCTGATTTTGAGCCTTCTTCTATTGCAGGTTTTTAGATAGGAAGCCCGAATTTGATGGCATTTATGCCTCTATTTGGTTCAGGCTTACTCAGAGCTCGGAGTTTATGCTGCCATCTTAACAGCTACCAGCTCTGCCCCCCTTCCAGTTCCTTTTTTGATGCTTTTTACTCCTTTTTCTATAACCCCACTACTTGGCTATTCGTTAACTGTGGGTGTGGTGAGGGGTGTATTTATAGGCATTTTGAGGTTTTGGAAACTTTGCCCCTCCTGGTAGGATTGTATATCCCCATACGTCACTAGCTCATGGACTCTTACATAAATTATGTTTTCTTTCATATTGGCAAGAGTCACCCACCCTTTTTATGGTGGTTATGTTTTTTTGTATAAAGCACAATTATATTTCCAGTTCCTTCTTTGATGCTTTTTTACTCCTTTTTCTATCACCCCACTACTTGTCTATTCGTTAAACTGAATAGTGGGTTTGGTGAGGGGTGTATTTATAGGCATTTTGAGGTTTGAGATTGTATATTTCATACGTCACTAGCTCCAGGACTCTTGCCAATATGAAAGAAATGAATTTATCAGATAAGTTCTTACATAAATTATTTTATTTTATCGGTTCCTGCTTCTGTGTTGTGTAAGACTTGAGAAGGTCTTGGTAGAGTTGTCGGTATAATTTGTCGTGGCTAAATACCTCAGATTACCGAGGGGGGAAGCGCCGCCTAAGATGGGCCACCACCCTAGGCCTTAAATGTCTGCGTCTGAGCTCCGGTATCAAAAATACAGCAATATCTGCAGGGAGTTTAAAGTCCCAGTGTTGTATATCACTTCTGTGTTGAAATTGAGTAGATTTCGTTTTAATAATTCTCCTGTAAACGGTGGTTTAGCAGAGATTCCACAGGAGTTCTGAGAATTGCGACAGCTCAGGATCACTGTGCAGGCACCCCCCCCCCCCCCATCAATGCCTCTTTTTATGCATGCTAGTATCTTATTAGCCTTAGAAGTTACTTCCCTGTATTGTGTACCCATCTACAGCTTATCTATTACTACTCCCAAATCCCATTCCTCCTCTGTTTTGCCAAGTCTAGTCCCATTTACTTCCAAAATGTAGAACCTTGCATTTTCTAGTATTAAATCTCATTTTCCATTTACCTGCCCATTTTCTAATTTTTGTAAATCCCCTTGTAAAGCAATTTCATCCTGCACTGACCTAATAACCTTACTCAACTTTGTATCATCTGCAAGAATAGAAATGTTGCTATTTAATCCTTGCTCCAAGTCATTAATAAATATATTTAAAAGAATAGGGCCCAGTAATGATCTCTGGGGGACTTCACTGATTACCTTTCTCCAATCTGAATATGATCTGTCTACTACTACTCGTTGCTCTCTGTATTTTATCCAGTTATTTATTCATTAGCTAACATTTTCAGCTATTCCAAGTCCCTTCATTTTGTACATTAATCTCTCATGTAGCACTGTATCAAACACCTTTGCAAAATCCAAGTATATTACATCAACTGATTCTCCTCGTAGAATCTAATTAGATTAGTTTGACACAATCTATTCCTTAAAAAAACAATGCCTATTTTAACTCTTAATCTTGTTTACACGAATATACTCATCAATACAATCCCTTATAATCCCTTCAAGTATGTTCCCCACTATTGATGTCAGATTAACTGGTCTATAGCTTCCTAGATCAGCCCTGCTTCTCTTTTTAAAAAGTGGGACCACATCCGCTTTATGCCAGTCCTGGGTTACTATGCCTAAGAATAATGAGTTTTGAAAAATTAAGAGTAGAGGTTTGGCTATAACTGCTAAGTTCCTGTAAAACAGTGTAAAAAATTATGTATTCCATCTGGGCCTGGAAGTACAGGGAGTGCAGAATTATTAGGCAAGTTGTATTTTTGAGGATTAATTTTATTATTGAACAACAACCATGTTCTCAATGAACCCAAAAAACTCATTAATATCAAAGCTGAATAGTTTTGGAAGTAGTTTTTAGTTTGTTTTTAGTTATAGCTATTTTAGGGGGATATCTGTGTGTGCAGGTGACTATTACTGTGCATAATTATTAGGCAACTTAACAAAAAACAAATATATACCCATTTCAATTATTTATTTTTACCAGTGAAACCAATATAACATCTCAACATTCACAAATATACATTTCTGACATTCAAAAACAAATCAGTGACCAATATAGCCACCTTTCTTTGCAAGGACACTCAAAAGCCTGCCATCCATGGATTCTGTCAGTGTTTTGATCTGTTCACCATCAACATTGCGTGCAGCAGCAACCACAGCCTCCCAGACACTGTTCAGAGAGGTGTACTGTTTTCCCTCCTTGTATATCTCACATTTGATGATAGACCACAGGTTCTCAATGGGGTTCAGATCAGGTGAACAAGGAGGCCATGTCATTAGATTTTCTTCTTTTATACCCTTTCTTGCCAGCCACGCTGTGGAGTACTTGGACGCGTGTGATGGAGCATTGTCCTGCATGAAAATCATGTTTTTCTTGAAGGATGCAGACTTCTTCCTGTACCACTGCTTGAAGAAGGTGTCTTCCAGAAACTGGCAGTAGGACTGGGAGTTGAGCTTGACTCCATCCTCAACCCGAAAAGGCCCCACAAGCTCATCTTTGATGATACCAGCCCAAACCAGTACTCCACCTCCCCCTTGCTGGAGTCTGAGTCGGACTGGAGCTCTCTGCCCTTTACCAATCCAGCCACGGGCCCATCCATCTGGCCCATCAAGACTCACTCTCATTTCATCAGTCCATAAAACCTTAGAAAAATCAGTCTTGAGATATTTCTTGGCCCAGTCTTGACGTTTCAGCTTGTGTGTCTTGTTCAGTGGTGGTCGTCTTTCAGCCTTTCTTACCTTGGCCATGTCTCTGAGTATTGCACACCTTGTGCTTTTGGGCACTCCAGTGATGTTGAAATATGGCCAAACTGGTGGCAAGTGGCATCATTGAAGCTGCACGCTTGACTTTTCTCAGTTCATGGGCAGTTATTTTGCGCCTTGGTTTTTCCACACGCTTCTTGCGACCCTGTTGACTATTTTGAATGAAACGCTTGATTGTTCGATGATCACGCTTCAGAAGCTTTGCAATTTTAAGAGTGCTGCCTCCCTCTGCAAGATATCTCACTATTTTTGACTTTTCTGAGCCTGTCAAGTCCTTCTTTTGACCCATTTTGCCAAAGGAAAGGAAGTTGCCTAATAATTATGCACACCTGATATAGGGTGTTGATGTCATTAGACCACACCCCTTCTCATTACAGAGATGCACATCACCTAATATGCTTAATTGGTAGTAGGCTTTCAAGCCTATACAGCTTGGAGTAAGACAACATGCATAAAGAGGATGATGTGGTCAAAATACTCATTTGCCTAATAATTCTGCACTCCCTGTATATTTACCTGAATATTGTCCATTTTTTTCCTGATGTCCAAGTTAATGGTATGGGCTTGTATGTTTTAGTTTTTTCAAAGTGGTCTCCCATTGGTTCCTCTCTTGTGTATAGTGAAGAAAAGAACTGATTTAGTACCTTTCATGATCCTCCTATTCCACCTTAAATGTGTCAAGCAAATACTATATACCACCTTTACATCTTGTTAACTTCCTACCTGAACCCAATATAAACCTGCTTCCTCCCATGGTCCTTTGCTGGTTTATTGAAGTGTAATAGCTACAGTTCCAGTCCTTACCTTTTCTACAGCACAACAGGATTTAAACTGTGTATTTATTTCCTTTTCTATCAGCATACCTCTACTTCAGCCGGAGCTGACATTACATATCTGCAGCAGGACTTCACTCCACACCTCCCCCATCCAGGGTCTGCTTGTGAGTATTCCTAACAACCTGGCATGACACGCCACTCAGCAAACAGGAAACGCAGGGACCACAGCGTTCACACTGCTCACCAAGCTCATTGGGACCGGATATCTGTGCTGCACTCATCGCACTCACAGCAGCTGCAGTTTGCTTAAAGGGGAAATCTCATTCAGCGACTTCTGGACAGGTGCTGTATAAACTTTCATAAACACACTGTGCAACTCTCTTCTGAAGTACACTTAAACATACTACAAGTGTAAGATTTGTATAGTGAAGCTGCTTGCATTTAACCGTGAACTCTCTCTACTAACTGCATCCTGAAATACAATTAACCTCTGCACTACTGTTTGTAGACTGAAGCTGCTTGCATTTAACCCTGGTCTCTCTCTACTAACTGCATCCTGATATATAATTAACCTCTGCACTACTGTTTATCTCTGTATATCCATTGCTACGAATACCTGCCAAAGTCAACTCCCACTAATAGACACTCCAGTTACTGGGAGCTAGCTGTCCGGCAAAATTAACAACAAGTGTTATACAGTTAACTAAAAGCATATAGTGTACTGTCATCCTCAACTCTTGTAACACATCCTCAATTTTACATGATATCTTGGTTGTTACAATTACAAGTGAGTTGATTGTTACATAATAAACCAGCCATATATAGTAGCCATGGAGCCCACTGACGTCACTCCCCAGCTACACAGCCTAAATCAAAGGCTGGATAACCTAACCCAGGCTTTCAGGGATTTGCAGGTGGAAAATCAAAGCCTTAAAGCCTGCTTAAGGGAAGTGCTATCAAATAGAAACTCTGGAAATGACCATCATGCTGAACCCCAGGTTTCATACCCCGAAAAGTTCTCAGGGGACCGCTCCACTTTTCGTCAATTTCGTAATGCATGCTTATTGCTTTTCGATTTACGCCCTAGGACCTACCCCACTGACAGGGCCAAAGTACTAACCATCCTATCATACCTTAGGGGAGAGCCAAGGGTCTGGGCTGACTCTTTCTATGAGTCACAAGACCCAATACTGAATTCCCTGGACTGCTTCCTTAAAGCCCTATCCTCTCTTTATGATGATCCCTACCGCCAGATTACAGCTGAGGGCAAACTCAGAGGTTTAAAACAGCTTAAAGCCCCAGTTGAAGAGTATATCACTCGTTTTAGAATATAGGCCAGAGATTCCCTCTGGAATGAGGTTTCTCTGAAAAACCAGTATCGCCTTGGTTTATCCGAAGACATTAAGGATGAACTCGCCAGAGTAGGTATTCCAGACCGCCTGGAAGAATTGTACATCCTTACCACTACTATTGACCGTAGACTTAGGGAGAGGAGGCAAGAAAAAAGCCCCTCTAACCCCCCTCAGCGCAGGGTTTTACAGACGCCATCTACTTCACCACCTGAGCAACCTATGGACATTAGTTTTCTACGTGGACCCCTCTCTCCACAAGAGAAATTGAGATGCCGTACATTAAATTTGTGCATGTATTGCGCATCAGCAGACCATGTTGTTAAGGAGTGTCCACTACTACTCAAACAGAAGATAGGTAAGGTACAGCCTTTCAACCATTGCCTAAACACAAAAAATATTGCCACTGCCTATCTAACATTACCCTTATCCTTGCAGTGGGAACAACACAGGATAAAGTGTGAAGCCATCATAGATACCGGAGCATGTGCCAACTTTATTGATTTGAGTTTAGTCACTGTTAATAAAATACCTTCTTCTTTCAAAAGCACACCTCTGCCTCTCAAAGTTATTGACGGTTCACATCTACCATCTGGTCCTGTCATGCAACAGACTATTCCCTTACTGGTTACTACTGCCTCTGGTCATTCTGAGACCATTACCTTTGAAATCATATCATCCCCTCTCTATCCTATAGTTCTGGGAATTACCTGGTTACAGTTACACCAACCCACGGTGCATTGGGACACACTTACTCTATCCTTTCCCTCTTCTTACTGCTCTAAGACCTGTTTTCCAACTGCTCATTTACTCTCTACCTCTGCTCCTTCTATTCCTCCTCAGTATTCAGATTTCTCTGATGTCTTCGATCAGAAAGAGGCCGAGTCATTACCTCCACACAGGTCCTACGATTGCCCCATTGACCTGTTACCTGGAGCCACCATTCCCTACGGCCATATCTATCCCCTGTCCAGACCTGAGTTACAACATTTAAAAAACTACATAACTGATAATTTAAAAAAAGGTTTCATCCGTCCCTCCACTTCCCCTGCCGGTGCCGGCATCTTTTTTGTAAAAAACAAGGACGGGTCCTTGCGCCCTATTATAGATTATCGTGAATTAAATAAACGCACGATAAAGAACAGGTACCCGCTACCTCTAATCCCAGAATTGGTTGAGAGGTTGAGTGGCACTACTATATTTACCAAACTAGACCTTAGGGGCGCATACAACCTTGTTAGAATAAGGTCCGGGGACGAGTGGCTGACAGCATTTAGGACTAGGTATGGTCTTTTTGAATATACTGTTATGCCATTCGGTCTGTGCAACGCCCCGGCGACATTCCAGAATTTTATCAACGATATCTTTAGGGACATCTTAGACACTTTTCTGGTGGTCTATCTTGACGATATTCTAATCTATTCTTCTTCCCTTTCAGAACATGTCATACATGTCAGGCAAGTGTTGTCCAGACTAAGGTCACATAGTCTTTACGTAAAATTAGAGAAATGTCTCTTCCATGTTACAGAGGTCTCATTCCTAGGTTACCGTATCAGTCAAAGTACCATTATGATGGAAGACAATAAAATCAAAGCCATCACATCTTGGCCTACACCAACCACTATCAAAGAAGTACAACGCTTCTTAGGCTTTGCAAACTTTTACAGGCGCTTTATCCATAATTTCGCAGCTATCACTAAGCCATTAACAAATCTCACTAAGACGACAAAGCCTTTCCTCTGGACCCCCCAGTTTCAAAAAGCCTTCAATGACCTCAAGTCCCTGTTTGTGTCATCACCTATTCTTCAATTACCAAACAGCAAAGCTCAGTTCATATTAGAAGTTGACGCTTCCGAATATGCCATCGGTTCAGTTCTTTCTCAAAAGTTCCCTCCTGACAAACAGATCCATCCTGTTTGTTATTTCTCCAGACTTTTAACACCCGCTGAGTTGAATTACCCCACAGGGGAAAAAGAGTTATTAGCCATCAAGTCATCCTTTGATCAGTGGAGACACTTACTGGAGGGGGCAGAACACCCTATAACTATTCTCACCGATCACAAAAATCTCCAATACCTCCAAACCAATCGCACTCTCTCCCAATCGCACTCTCTCTGCTCGCCAACTTCATTGGAGCCTCTACTTCTCCCGGTTCAATTTTACCATAAGCTACCGCCCCGGTTCAAAAAACGGTAAAGCTGACGCACTCTCACGCAAGGACCATAAGCCCCACTCTGATCCTTCCTACGCAACTATAATCCCTAAAACATCCTTCATTGGTTTCATGTCCAAGGATTTTTCAGAGCTCAAAACCCAACAACAATTGGATCCCACTACAAGTTCCTACACTTTATCTTTGGATGACAATGGTATCCTATGTAACAACTCTAAGTTTTATATACCTCCCTCTCTCCGTGACAAGGCTTTACAACTCACACATGATTCTACACTGGCTGGACACTTAGGTGTACAAAAGACACTGGATCTCCTACAAAGACATTTTTGGTGGCCCTCCATGAAACACTCGGTAAAAGCTTATATTAAGTCCTGCCCCACCTGTCAGACCTCTAAGCCTTCACACCAATTGCCTATTGGCCTATTACAAAATCTACCCATTCCAGATTGCCCATGGAAAAGCCTCTCTATGGACTTTATCGTTGACCTCCCTAAATCCCAAGGAAAGACTGCCATATTTGTCGTAGTGGATCTATTTTCTCGTATGGCTCATTTTATACCAACTGACTCTCTCCCTACAGCACAACAAACCGCCGAGCTGTTTATCAAAGAGGTTGTGCGCCTTCACGGATTACCTACATCTGTATTGAGTGACAGAGGCTCACAGTTCACCTCAAAGTTTTGGAAATTTCTCTGTTCCTCTCTTTCCATTCAGCAACATCTCACCACCTCATACCACCCGCAGTCAAATGGTCTCTGTGAGAGGACCAACCAGTGGCTAGAGCAGTACTTAAGATGCTTCTGCTCTAGCACCCACGAATCATGGGTCTCCTTCATACCTCAAGCGGAATTCGCATACAATAATACTACTAACTCTTCTACCGGATTTTCACCTTCCTATATCAACTCAGGACTCCATCCACGTTTCCATCCCTTATCATCCTCTCACACTCCTTGTCCTCAGGTTAATGATCTCATCAATTCTATTAAACTAACATACAATGTGGTCCAAAGCAATATCAAGCATGCACAAGCTTCTCAAAAGCGCTACTATGATTTACGGCATCGTCCACAACCTAATTACAAGGTTGGGGACATGGTTTGGTTGAGCACAAAAAATCTTAAAATACCCTCACCATGCAGGAAGTTTAACAATCTCTTTGTTGGTCCTTTTCCAATTGTAGCCAATCGCAACCCAGTTACTGTTACCTTACAGCTCCCTGCTACTTACCGCATCCACCCGACTTTTCATATATCATTGATCAAACCCTGTGATACCTCTCGTCTTCTGCCTCTTCCTGCTCTGGTGTCCCCGACGCCGGATCCTGAATATGAAGTACATTCGGTTTTGGACTCTCGTTGATGCAATGGACAACTGCAGTACCTTGTCCATTGGGCTGGATTTGATTCCTCTGAAGATTCTTGGGAGCTTGCAGCCAACCTCTCGGCTCCCCAGCTGGTGTCTCTCTTTCATAGGCGCCATCCCGATCGTCCCGCACCCTGATCCCTTCTTGATGGATCTTTGGGGGGGGGGGGGTGTCATGATCCTCCTATTCCACCTTAAATGTGTCAAGCAAATACTATATACCACCTTTACATCTTGTTAACTTCCTACCTGAACCCAATATAAACCTGCTTCCTCCCATGGTCCTTTGCTGGTTTATTGAAGTGTAATAGCTACAGTTCCAGTCCTTATCTTTTCTACAGCACAACAGGATTTAAACTGTGTATTTATTTCCTTTTCTATCAGCATACCTCTACTTCAGCTGGAGCTGACATTACATATCTGCAGCAGGACTTCACTCCACACCTCCCCCATCCAGGGTCTGCTTGTGAGTATTCCTAACAACCTGGCGTGACACGCCACTCAGCAAACAGGAAACGCAGGGACCACAGCGTTCACACTGCTCACCAAGCTCATTGGGACCGGATATCTGTGCTGCACTCATCGCACTCACAGCAGCTGCAGTTTGCTTAAAGGGAAATCTCATTCAGCGACTTCTGGACAGGTGCTGTATAAACTTTCATAAACATACTGTGCAACTCTCTTCTGAAGTACACTTAAACATACTACAAGTGTAAGATTTGTATAGTGAAGCTGCTTGCATTTAACCGTGAACTCTCTCTACTAACTGCATCCTGAAATACAATTAGAGGTTTCACTGCAAGGAAAACAGAAACAGAGGCGCCACATGTGTAGATCAATCAAAACAGACAATATCCAAGTTAGATGAGATACAGGATACTCACAAACGTGAAGGCACTCTCTTGTGCCTGTAGGAGCGGGCTGGTATTTAAACAGCAAACCAGCTAGCTGTACCAAGGGATCCCCGTCAGGATATCCTCGCAACAGTAATCCTTCACTAGATTGATTCCAGCAAAAAGGAAAAAATGTTCAGAGGGGAGGAAGGCTAAACAGCCTTATGGTTACTGGCAAGGGAAATGCCACACGAACACCAAATTTGTTTAAAAAGTATCAAGTATTTTATTTTACAAAAGATAAAAAATACCATCAATAACAAATTACAGCTTGGTGTATTTAATGGCAAATCTCCTTGTATATAGAGATAATAGCGACGCGTTTCTCAGGGAAGACCCTGTTTCATCAGGCTTGTATACTCTAGAACCATTTAAAACCCCTTTATATAGGGATCAGTAACCATATGTTTGCAATAAACCCTCCCCTTCCTTGACATAAACCAATGAAACCTTTTCTTTCCGAAAACTCCCACTTGTTGCCTTAATTAGAAGTTTATAATAGTTTTTCCTTTAGTATTATGTCCACTTGATCAATAATCTGTGAGCCCATATCCTAATGTGGTTATGTGTGATGTTAGATCTAGATCGTAATGTGTCGATTGTGAGATAATTAAAAGTGTATGAATGTAAACATACTTCATCGGTGATCGTTTTTTGACCAATTAAAAGCCTGCTTTAGGAGGCTTGTACAATTTGAAACACCTAATTGGTTCATGTGCTCTTAGTTTGATGACTACAATTACCATCATACCTCTCTACCGGAACTATAAGGAAATAGAATTTGCCTAATTGTGAATTGTTCTCTGACCGTCTAATTTCAGTGACTACAAGTACCATAATGCTTCTCTAGTCTCTACCGGAAGTGCCCGGATAGTGTGTCTGCGTGACTGTTATTTTGTAGTCTTTTTCGTCTAAGTGGGGGCTTGTACTTAATAATCCATTCGATTGGTTGGTGTCACATTCCCACTTTAACTGCAGTTTGACTCTGATGGACTACAACTCCCATCATGCTTCTCTGTGTCCAATAGAAACCGCTATCTGGTGTCTAATGGGCATCCACTTGGAGTCTCCCTATACAGGCGCATTTGGTTCACTCGCAATGGTTTTGCAGATGTACCCATTGCGCTCCTAAGTGTAATGGTGGGGGCAGAATTACATACTCTAAATTATGAATAACATGTTAATGAATAATATGATTGCTCTAAAACAATTTGCTCCATTGCTTATAATACTCGATCTTTAATTAGGTCAATGTGATAGCACAATAACAAATGTAAAGTGCTGTAAATAAACTTTGCTGAATACACTCTATATACTTTAACTATGAAATTAAAAACGTGTACCGATTTAAACATAAAAATATAATGTCAGTGCATATAAATTTATAGTTAAAGTGACTCAACCTTTTACACCTAATGTATATATTTTTCTAACTAATAAAAAATGTTGGTGCACCTTAATCTAAATTATATGTATTATTTTATACCATATATTAGTCATCAGCCTTATGACAATGGTAATATTAATGAAGATAAAGATTATGCTAAGTGTGGTGTTCAATATTATGCTGAATGTGTTATGAAGAAAAAGAATATGAGTGGTCCTATTATTACCACTGGTGGCTGACAAAACCTAAGTGCGTGTATATATGTGTAATTTTCAAACATAGTGAAAATAATTGTGATAGTGAATTCCTAATAGTGTTTAAAGCTACCACTTAATACCACTTATAATGATGATGAAGTTGTGATGTCACCTATACTGCTGTGTCTATGATTATTTATCATGTGTATGATGGTGTGATAAATTATTATCCCAATTGGATGTAACTAGGCAGCAAGTGAGCTCGGAAAGTAAAGTATACCAAGAATTCCCACTGTTTAACACAGTGAAAAAAGGAAATATAAAGAACATCACCAAATCAGTGAATGATACCGTGTTAAACATACAAATCTTAAAAAAATTTTTTGTTAACAGAGCCCATAATAATTATAACCATAGTATACTAATAACTTCAGAAATTGACATATTATGAAATAGCTTAAGAAAACGCAGCAGAGTCTATGACTTCATTGAGGCCAGTTGGAAATAAACTATTGAATTTAAAGATCCAATATGTTTCTCTTTGTCTCAACTTACTGAACCTATTGTACAGATTACTTTTGGGAATACATTCTATTGGGGTGATTTTAAATGGACATTTACCAGATATAGATTTTTGACAGGTGTGACGGGATACGCTATGTTTAGATGATTTTACCTTAATGTTTCTTAAGTGTTCACTCCACCGAGTTCTGACCTTCCTACAGGTCCTGCCTATATATTGTATCCCACATTCGCATGTGAGTACATAGATAACAAAATTAGAGTCACAAGTCATTTTGTTTTTGATGGAAAAAGTCTCCCCGGTGTTATGTGAAACAATCTCAGTGGAACCTTGCGTGATGTGGTCACACATAAAACAAAGTTTCTTTCCACATCTAAAAGCTCCTATCCTATTAAAGATGTCATTACCTTTCTTTCTTGTTCCTCTAGACTTATTCACCATATTCCTTTTTGACATAACAACCTTACTAGGAGCTAATTTCTGTTTATATGTAGGTGCTCTTTTAAAAACTAATTTTGGTTGTAGTGGTAAAGTTTTATTTAAAATCGGATCTTTAAGGAGGATAGGCCAATGTTTTTTTAGAACTTTGTTAATGATTCTGTGGTTAGAATTATACTGTGTGACAAATAGTGGTTGTTTGTTAAATGTAGTTTCTTTCTGGCTATTATGTTGATCTGAGGTAGTGACTGTTGATAGCAAAAGTTCCCTATCAAGGTCCCTGGCTCTCTGTTGGCCCGAGTTAATTAATTCAGAGGGATACCCTTTTTCTAGGAATCTGGATGTGAGTATGCTTGCTTGTTTATTATATTGTTCTACTGTGCTGCAGTTCCTGCGTAGACGACAGAACTGACTATACGGAATATTTGTTTTCCATCTTGTTAGATGGTTGCTTTGGAAATGTAAAAAATTATTACAGTCCACTTTTTTAAAAAAAGTGGATGTTGATATATTACCTATTGCATCCCATGATAGTGTCACATCTAAAAATTCAATATTGTTTTTTTGTATATTATGTGTAAAACTGATACCCATACTGTTCCTATTAAGATGTGCAACAAAGTCAAGAGCCTCAGGTACTGAACCATCAAAAATAAATATTAGATCATCTATGTAACGGCCATAGAACACCAGATTGCCCCTCCATCGCGAGTTGTAGATATATAGATCCTCAAATTGACCCATAAAAAGGTTTGCGAAACTGGGGGCAAATCTGGTGCCCATGGCCGTTCCTTTGATCTGTAAATAAAAAGTGTCCAAAAACTGAAAATAATTGTGTTTCAGAATAAAATTAATAAGTGATAGCAAATAATCCTGTTGTTGTTCAGGCATGAAGAAGTCTCTATTCAAATACATCTGTGTGGAGGATATCCCTAGATTATGAGATATATTAGAATAAAGGGACCCCACATCACATGATAGCCACAGATAGTTCCCCTTGTTTTTAATGTCGGATATTTTGTTCAGGAGGTCTCTTGTATCTTTGATGTAAGAAGGGAGATTTATGACATATCTCTGGAGATAGATATCTATGTACTCCGATAGTTTATCAGTTATGCTATTCATGCCCGCTATGATGGGTCTACCTGGCGGGATTCTTTCGTTTTTGTGGAGTTTAGGCAGATGGTAATAATACGGTGTGCTGGGGTGGTCAGGTGTGAGATATCTTTTCTCTTTTTTTGTGAGGATATTCTCCATAAGACCTTGTTCTAATAAAAGATTTAGTTTCTTTGTATAATCTGTAGTGGGATCGAAAGACAATTTAGTGTAGTAATTAGTGTCATCTAGGATCCGTCGGGCCTCTTTAATGTAATCAGAATAGTTCTGTAAAACTATGCCGCCGCCCTTGTCTGCCTGACGGATGACCAGATTTTTGTCATCCGTCAGGCTTCTAAGGGCCCTGGCTTCATTAGGCCATGTACGCTTTTTGCCTATAATTCTATTGGGCATAGACTCAAAGTCTTCTAAGACTAGTTGTTGGTATAGGTCTATATAGGACACTTCCTCTTTAGGCGGGTGGAAAGTTGACAGAGGTGCCAGAGAAGTATGAATTACTCCTTCGAACAGCTCTTCTGTTAATTGGCTAGGCTCATATGTTAATATGGAGGTGGAGTTTCTTGTTTGTTGTGTATCTAATAGTATCGGGGCCCCTTCAATGTTGTGTTTTCTCATAGCTTTGACAGCAAAGTACCTTTGTAACGCTAGTTTGCGAGTATATTTGTTGAGGTCAACAAATAATTCAAATATATTGTGAGAATTCGGAGGGCAGTAAGACAATCCCCTTCCCAACACCCTGATTTCATTGTCAGTGAGGGAATGTGAGGAGAGGTTAAAAATCCCTTTCTTTAATTTCTGAAGTCTTTCTTTTTGGTAGGTTTTCCCTCTCCCTCTCCTTCCCCGTTTGGGTAAGGTCTTTTCTTTTGATTGGTTGAGGGATTGGGTTTCCTCCATAGGGGTGCCAGATTGGGGGTCCCTAAAAAAACCTCAGATGAAGTTGATGGAATATTATCCATTCTATGTGTAGTAGACCTATCTACCCTAGGGTGGTCAAAGGTATTGTCTTGTACTGAATTCAGAGCTTGAAACCTATTTGAGACTGGAATATGGTTAGGGTTGTTATATTCATGGTGTTCTACCATTCCTCTGTAGTCTCTGTCTGAATATGTAAATCTGTGGGAATTATCCCCATTGGCTTGATGTTGGTTCTCACGCGGAAAAAATGTGTTATTATGTGGATAGTTGTTATTGTGATTGATATGTTGAATTGTATTCCTTCCTGAAGTATCATTATTATGGTAGTTGTGTTTATTTTTATTTCTGTTCCTATTTTGTCGTTTGTGATTCTGTACTACAGTCCAATCACTATTTGTATTGGTTTTAGTTCTATTATAAGTGTATACTTCACCTTTATTATAATCATCCTCATCTCTCTTTAGTTTTGAATTTTTGTTAGTAATAATTACTAACAAAAATTCAAAACTAAAGAGAGATGAGGATGATTATAATAAAGGTGAAGTATACACTTATAATAGAACTAAAACCAATACAAATAGTGATTGGACTGTAGTACAGAATCACAAACGACAAAATAGGAACAGAAATAAAAATAAACACAACTACCATAATAATGATACTTCAGGAAGGAATACAATTCAACATATCAATCACAATAACAACTATCCACATAATAACACATTTTTTCCGCGTGAGAACCAACATCAAGCCAATGGGGATAATTCCCACAGATTTACATATTCAGACAGAGACTACAGAGGAATGGTAGAACACCATGAATATAACAACCCTAACCATATTCCAGTCTCAAATAGGTTTCAAGCTCTGAATTCAGTACAAGACAATACCTTTGACCACCCTAGGGTAGATAGGTCTACTACACATAGAATGGATAATATTCCATCAACTTCATCTGAGGTTTTTTTAGGGACCCCCAATCTGGCACCCCTATGGAGGAAACCCAATCCCTCAACCAATCAAAAGAAAAGACCTTACCCAAACGGGGAAGGAGAGGGAGAGGGAAAACCTACCAAAAAGAAAGACTTCAGAAATTAAAGAAAGGGATTTTTAACCTCTCCTCACATTCCCTCACTGACGATGAAATCAGGGTGTTGGGAAGGGGATTGTCTTACTGCCCTCCGAATTCTCACAATATATTTGAATTATTTGTTGACCTCAACAAATATACTCGCAAACTAGCGTTACAAAGGTACTTTGCTGTCAAAGCTATGAGAAAACACAACATTGAAGGGGCCCCGATACTATTAGATACACAACAAACAAGAAACTCCACCTCCATATTAACATATGAGCCTAGCCAATTAACAGAAGAGCTGTTCGAAGGAGTAATTCATACTTCTCTGGCACCTCTGTCAACTTTCCACCCGCCTAAAGAGGAAGTGTCCTATATAGACCTATACCAACAACTAGTCTTAGAAGACTTTGAGTCTATGCCCAATAGAATTATAGGCAAAAAGCGTACATGGCCTAATGAAGCCAGGGCCCTTAGAAGCCTGACGGATGACAAAAATCTGGTCATCCGTCAGGCAGACAAGGGCGGCGGCATAGTTTTACAGAACTATTCTGATTACATTAAAGAGGCCCGACGGATCCTAGATGACACTAATTACTACACTAAATTGTCTTTCGATCCCACTACAGATTATACAAAGAAACTAAATCTTTTATTAGAACAAGGTCTTATGGAGAATATCCTCACAAAAAAAGAGAAAAGATATCTCACACCTGACCACCCCAGCACACCGTATTATTACCATCTGCCTAAACTCCACAAAAACGAAAGAATCCCGCCAGGTAGACCCATCATAGCGGGCATGAATAGCATAACTGATAAACTATCGGAGTACATAGATATCTATCTCCAGAGATATGTCATAAATCTCCCTTCTTACATCAAAGATACAAGAGACCTCCTGAACAAAATATCCGACATTAAAAACAAGGGGAACTATCTGTGGCTATCATGTGATGTGGGGTCCCTTTATTCTAATATATCTCATAATCTAGGGATATCCTCCACACAGATGTATTTGAATAGAGACTTCTTCATGCCTGAACAACAACAGGATTATTTGCTATCACTTATTAATTTTATTCTGAAACACAATTATTTTCAGTTTTTGGACACTTTTTATTTACAGATCAAAGGAACGGCCATGGGCACCAGATTTGCCCCCAGTTTCGCAAACCTTTTTATGGGTCAATTTGAGGATCTATATATCTACAACTCGCGATGGAGGGGCAATCTGGTGTTCTATGGCCGTTACATAGATGATCTAATATTTATTTTTGATGGTTCAGTACCTGAGGCTCTTGACTTTGTTGCACATCTTAATAGGAACAGTATGGGTATCAGTTTTACACATAATATACAAAAAAACAATATTGAATTTTTAGATGTGACACTATCATGGGATGCAATAGGTAATATATCAACATCCACTTTTTTTTAAAAAGTGGACTGTAATAATTTTTTACATTTCCAAAGCAACCATCTAACAAGATGGAAAACAAATATTCCGTATAGTCAGTTCTGTCGTCTACGCAGGAACTGCAGCACAGTAGAACAATATAATAAACAAGCAAGCATACTCACATCCAGATTCCTAGAAAAAGGGTATCCCTCTGAATTAATTAACTCGGGCCAACAGAGAGCCAGGGATCTTGATAGGGAACTTTTGCTATCAACAGTCACTACCTCAGATCAACATAATAGCCAGAAAGAAACTACATTTAACAAACAACCACTATTTGTCACACAGTATAATTCTAACCACAGAATCATTAACAAAGTTCTAAAAAAACATTGGCCTATCCTCCTTAAAGATCCGATTTTAAATAAAACTTTACCACTACAACCAAAATTAGTTTTTAAAAGAGCACCTACATATAAACAGAAATTAGCTCCTAGTAAGGTTGTTATGTCAAAAAGGAATATGGTGAATAAGTCTAGAGGAACAAGAAAGAAAGGTAATGACATCTTTAATAGGATAGGAGCTTTTAGATGTGGAAAGAAACTTTGTTTTATGTGTGACCACATCACGCAAGGTTCCACTGAGATTGTTTCACATAACACCGGGGAGACTTTTTCCATCAAAAACAAAATGACTTGTGACTCTAATTTTGTTATCTATGTACTCACATGCGAATGTGGGATACAATATATAGGCAGGACCTGTAGGAAGGTCAGAACTCGGTGGAGTGAACACTTAAGAAACATTAAGGTAAAATCATCTAAACATAGCGTATCCCGTCACACCTGTCAAAAATCTATATCTGGTAAATGTCCATTTAAAATCACCCCAATAGAATGTATTCCCAAAAGTAATCTGTACAATAGGTTCAGTAAGTTGAGACAAAGAGAAACATATTGGATCTTTAAATTCAATAGTTTATTTCCAACTGGCCTCAATGAAGTCATAGACTCTGCTGCGTTTTCTTAAGCTATTTCATAATATGTCAATTTCTGAAGTTATTAGTATACTATGGTTATAATTATTATGGGCTCTGTTAACAAAAATTTTTTTTAAGATTTGTATGTTTAACACGGTATCATTCACTGATTTGGTGATGTTCTTTATATTTCCTTTTTTCACTGTGTTAAACAGTGGGAATTCTTGGTATACTTTACTTTCCGAGCTCACTTGCTGCCTAGTTACATCCAATTGGGTTAATAATTTATCACACCATCATACACATGATAAATAATCATAGACACAGCAGTATAGGTGACATCACAACTTCATCATCATTATAAGTGGTATTAAGTGGTAGCTTTAAACACTATTAGGAATTCACTATCACAATTATTTTCACTATGTTTGAAAATTACACATATATACACGCACTTAGGTTTTGTCAGCCACCAGTGGTAATAATAGGATCACTCATATTCTTTTTCTTCATAACACATTCAGTATAATATTGAACACCACACTTAGCATAATCTTTATTTTCATTAATATTACCATTGTCATAAGGCTGATGACTAATATATGGTATAAAATAATACATATAATTTAGATTAAGGTGCACCAACAGTTTTTATTAGTTAGAAAAATATATACATTAGGTGTAAAAGGTCGAGTCACTTTAACTATAAATTTATATGCACTGACATTATATTTTTATGTTTAAATCGGTACACGTTTTTAATTTCATAGTTAAAGTATATAGAGTGTATTCAGCAAAGTTTATTTACAGCACTTTACATTTGTTATTGTGCTATCACATTGACCTAATTAAAGATCGAGTATTATAAGCAATGGAGCAAATTGTTTTAGAGCAATCATATTATTCATTAACATGTTATTCATAATTTAGAGTATGTAATTCTGCCCCCACCATTACACTTAGGAGCGCAATGGGTACATCTGCAAAACCATTGCGAGTGAACCAAATGCGCCTGTATAGGGAGACTCCAAGTGGATGCCCATTAGACACCAGATAGCGGTTTCTATTGGACACAGAGAAGCATGATGGGAGTTGTAGTCCATCAGAGTCAAACTGCAGTTAAAGTGGGAATGTGACACCAACCAATCGAATGGATTATTAAGTACAAGCCCCCACTTAGACGAAAAAGACTACAAAATAACAGTCACGCAGACACACTATCCGGGCACTTCCGGTAGAGACTAGAGAAGCATTATGGTACTTGTAGTCACTGAAATTAGACGGTCAGAGAACAATTCACAATTAGGCAAATTCTATTTCCTTATAGTTCCGGTAGAGAGGTATGATGGTAATTGTAGTCATCAAACTAAGAGCACATGAACCAATTAGGTGTTTCAAATTGTACAAGCCTCCTAAAGCAGGCTTTTAATTGGTCAAAAAACGATCACCGATGAAGTATGTTTACATTCATACACTTTTAATTATCTCACAATCGACACATTACGATCTAGATCTAACATCACACATAACCACATTAGGATATGGGCTCACAGATTATTGATCAAGTGGACATAATACTAAAGGAAAAACTATTATAAACTTCTAATTAAGGCAACAAGTGGGAGTTTTCGGAAAGAAAAGGTTTCATTGGTTTATGTCAAGGAAGGGGAGGGTTTATTGCAAACATATGGTTACTGATCCCTATATAAAGGGGTTTTAAATGGTTCTAGAGTATACAAGCCTGATGAAACAGGGTCTTCCCTGAGAAACGCGTCGCTATTATCTCTATATACAAGGAGATTTGCCATTAAATACACCAAGCTGTAATTTGTTATTGATGGTATTTTTTATCTTTTGTAAAATAAAATACTTGATACTTTTTAAACAAATTTGGTGTTCGTGTGGCATTTCCCTTGCCAGTAACCATAAGGCTGTTTAGCCTTCCTCCCCTCTGAACATTTTTTCCTTTTTGCTGGAATCAATCTAGTGAAGGATTACTGTTGCGAGGATATCCTGACGGGGATCCCTTGGTACAGCTAGCTGGTTTGCTGTTTAAATACCAGCCCGCTCCTACAGGCACAAGAGAGTGCCTTCACGTTTGTGAGTATCCTGTATCTCATCTAACTTGGATATTGTCTGTTTTGATTGATCTACACATGTGGCGCCTCTGTTTCTGTTTTCCTTGCAGTGAAACCTCTTTTTGAAGATACACCATCGTTTGGGTGAAGACCGAGAGCTGCCTTCTATTTCCACTTCCATTTATTTGGACTTATTTGGACTTCAGTTGGGATCTTTCCCATTTCACCTATTGATACGTCTGTATTCTCATATATATATTTTTTATTTTATGTTTTATATTTTACATTTTACAGATTTTACCATTTATTTTCTATATATTGTTTTATAGGTTTTTTTACATTTTTGGTATCACCAAAGGGGTTTTTTGATTGTATTTCAGTACTATTTTCTGCCCTGAGTCATTAGCGCCTCCTATAGGGGATTTGTGGTATTATTCTAATATCACAATATCCCTCTTAATACTTTTTGCTGAAATACAATTAACCTCTGCACTACTGTTTGTAGACTGAAGCTGCTTGCATTTAACCCTGGTCTCTCTCTACTAACTGCATCCTGATATATAATTAACCTCTGCACTACTGTTTATCTCTGTATATCCATTGCTACGAATACCTGCCAAAGTCAACTCCCACTAATAGACACTCCAGTTACTGGGAGCTAGCTGTCCGGCAAAATTAACAACAAGTGTTATACAGTTCACTAAAAGCATATAGTGTACTGTCATCCTCAACTCTTGTAACACATCCTCAATTTTACATGATATCTTGGTTGTTACAATTACAAGTGAGTTGATTGTTACAGTACCTCATTCTTCTCTCTGTCACTGTGTAATCATGCTACCCTTCACACATTTTACTGTACCTATATTCTGCTTCTTAGATTTTGTTGCCATTTATGTACTTAAAAAACCTTTTAGGGTTTGACTAATAATCCTTTGCAATTAATCTATCATTTTCAATTTTCGCTAATTTTGGTTGCTATTTTGCATGCTTTGTTACATCCCTTATATATTTGGAATGTTGAGACTGTACTATTTTCATTACATAATTTAAATGCTCTTCTTTTTTTCCTTAACACATTTTTATTTAGCCACATTGGCTTGGATTGATTTATTTTACTTCTATAACCATGTGGTATGTGTTGATATGTACCTGTATATCTATTTAACAAAATGTTGAAATGCAAGCAGAAAAAAAAGCATGGCAACAAAGGGGTTAAAGACAAAAGCTTTTTTTGGAGATTTGGAATCTATGGAAGTTATTGTTCCAATTGTTTTAGAGCTCAAAATCTTAAACAAATGCCTATTTGTTTCTATAACAGGACAAGATAGTTCCTTACTTGGTTGTAGACTCACCAAATTTTGTGGGTAGTAATCTCCACAGATGCCAGTCTGTTAGGTTGTGGTGTAGTCTGGTGGGTTTGCAAGAGTGCAAGGAGTGTGGTCTCCCATACATATTCTGGTACTCCTTGCAATCTTCAGGTTTCTCAAGAGTTGGCCCAACGTAACACAGGAATCTGTTATTCGATTACAGTCAGTCAATGCCATAGCAGTGGCTTACATCAATTATCAAAGAGGAACTTGCAGCTCTTTAGCAATGAGGGAAGTATCCTGCATCATCAGTTGGGCAGAACATTATCATTGCAAGATTGCTACCATCTATATTCTGGGTTTGAATATTATGTAATTGGGAAGCAAACTGTCATGATCCAGCCTAGAATTGAACCTGGGACCTGTTTCTATTTTTGCTGCTGTTCTTTCCCAGCCTGCTGACTTACCTCTTCGCCACCAGATGGCTTGGTCACAGGCTGAGATTATTGTTTTTCTGTTTGCTGCAACTTTGGCTCTCTGGCTCCACCTGCTTACCAGCTTAAACAAATCATATAATCAGCAGCCTGCTATATTAGGCAGGTTTGCTTTCAGTTCTAGGCCTTGACATTGAGTGTTGCACTCTGACAGAGCCTCCGGTCCTGATTCCTGTTTGGATACAGATTTGTTGGAATTCCTGGTGCCTGGTTTCTGCTTCATTTTGAGGCTACTCCTTCTGGATTTTCCCTTGGCACTGTGATTCATTTCTGGACTGATTTCCTGGCAATTAATCTTGGCTAATTCTCTGATATTTCCTAAGGACTGCCTCAGAGTTCCAGTTCTCAGCATATGCAAGTATCTTGCCTGTTATTACAAAGATCTGCATTCCTGTCTGTTACTACAGAGTTCCAGTTTACAGCATATACAAGTATCTTGCCTGTTATTACAAAGATCTGCATTCCTTCCTGTTACTACAGAGTTCCAGTCTACAGCCTATGCAAGTATCATGCCTGTTATTACAAAGATCTACATTCCTGCCTGTTACTACAGAGTTCCAGTTTGCAGCCTATGCAAGTATCCTGCCTGTTATTACAAAGATTTGCATTCCAGCCTGTTACTACAAAGTTACCAGTCTACAGTCTATGCAAGTATCCTGCTTGTTATTACAAAGATCTACATTCCTGCCTGTTACTACCGAGTTCCAGTCTACAGCATATGCAAGTATCCTGCCTGTTATTATAAAGTTACCTGATTACAGCATCTCTCCATATCCTATCTGTTACTGCCAAGTTTTGGTCTACATCATATCTACATATCCTGCCTGCTATTGCCAAGTTTCTTGTCTACAGTTTATTCACATTTTTGCCTGTTTTAAGACTGTCTAAACCAAGTTACTTTGTATTCTTGTCTACACAGAGACTTTGCCTTATATCTAGTTTGCATCTCTCTGCATTGCTAATTAATCTATCAATAAAACCTTCACCTTTATTTTCTAAAACCCTTGTACCAGTTTAATGATGCCAAAAAGGAAAGACTCACGCAGACAAAACACAACTTTAACCCCAGAACCTGACACCTCTGCACAACAGCTCCCAACACCTGAACCTACTCCCTTGAAGAGTGTGACACAAACTTTATAAGTTGCGCCAGTCTCTTTTCCAGGATAGTGGTCTCAAAATCAGGAAGTTTTCTACTGGATCATGAGATAGATCTCATGGTCTCTCACTTGAATCACAAACTGTCTCAGTATGCTCTAGTGTTCCCCTGGTTGTATGACTTGATTGTCATATGTCCTCAGTTTGTGTTGCTATCCAGATCGATAGCCAGAATTAAGCAGGATCAAGCATCACCAATTCTGATTGATCTAGTATAGCCTTGCAGGATTTAATTGTGGGAATCTGGTTCAAATCTCCTCATGCCCATCTTGGATTCTTCTTTCTCAGTATTTAAATTTGACAGCATGGAGATTGAATGTTGCATCAGTGGGGTTTTCTGACAATATTATTGACATCTTGATTCAGGCTAGGAGACATAGTCTAGAAAACCTTTTTTTTTCACTTAGTTACCTCCTGTAATTATTTTAGGATTCCTAAAGTTCTTGAGTTGGTTAACAAAACCTTGAATACTTTTGGTTCATGATATTAATTACTATAATCTCTGAAAATATGTATAGATTGTATAAGAATAACCACCAATCATTTTAAAGGGACAGTAAATATTTTATAGGCATAGTATTGAGGTTATAACTCTCCTCCCTCTAGTCATGTGTGCAGCTATGTTGAAATGTATGTAGTTTTCACTACATTCCAGTACTGACGTGTTTGCATATGAGCAGCGACTCTCCTTTCAGATATCTGTAGTTAAACTTCGGTTCCAATATGGCAGCACTCCCATTTTATGCACCTCCTATCTACTTAGATTTATTGTTTAATGTCCCTTTAAAGTGTCTTCTCTTTATTATCTTTTCTCTTTATTATTGTGATACAAGTCTATGATGTATTTTCTTCACTTTTAGTACCACAATTTGCAGACAATGCAGAGATGATATCTTATTTCCACATTTTTATATATATATATATATATTTCATTAAGATGTTTCCACAATAGGTACCTCCTGTGTTTTTTTTTAAAATAAATATTCGTATTTCTTTCTAATGACACGGTGAGTCCACGGATCATCATAATTACTGTTGGGAAAATCACTCCTGACCAGCAGGAGGTAGCAAAGAGCACCACAGCAATAACTGTTAAATACCACTCCCCTTACCCACAATCTCCAGTCATTCTCTTTGCCTGTATTAGTTGCAAGTAGGTGGTAAAGTTAGGTGTCTAAGATTTTCTTCAATTAAGTTTGTTATTTTCAAAGCAGGGCAAGATGTTTTGATCTTTGCTGAGGGTTTAGCCGTAGTCCATATCAGTCTCTTCAGAAGAGCAGTGGTGGCTTTTAAGCATTTGGGAACTTGGGGGGGTATAATCCCCTCTGTGCCACTCAATCAGTTTACTGCTGCCCTTATCAGAAAGCCTGTTTAAGTTTGCACAGTATTTACTATTTTTCACAGGTCCATAGGAGGAAAGGATGCCTCTTAAACTTTGTGAACTGCCTGCTGCCAGGCAGAACCTTTTATGGTAAGTGTTAAGTTATTTTACATGTTTTATTATCTAATATGCATTTGTGGCACTTAAACAGTTAATACTGTTTAGAGAGAGGGCTGTAGTGCAGGGCACTGGCGAAGTTTATTATATGACTCAATAGTGTAGCAAGTGGTGGTTTGTCTGTTTATTTTTAACAATTTTTTCCCTGTAGAAGTTTGTCTGGCCGGGAGGAATGTTACGCCTTCGGTGGGCAGGGCTTGCTGAGGCGGTAGTTTTTGCACGCTTTCTCTTTTCCCTTTTCCGGAAGTGCCAGAGAGATTTTAGTGCGGCTCTGGGCTTTGTGCGAGTGGCGGTTTTTCTGCAGAGCAGTTTACAGTCCGGATCATTTTTGTTTCTCTCCGTTTGATCAGCAGGTTCAGGTACGCACTTCAGCAATCTGGCTGAGGTGTAGAGGTGCCTATATTTTTTGTTTGCTTTATATGAGTTGAAGTCTGTTGTCATTTTATAACGTTACTTTATCTCTTAAAGGGGTAGTAAAGTTTAAATAATTTGGGTTTTATTTTTTTGTATTTAGATGGACCAAGAGGCCCTGCAAAATGTTACTTGCACTTTATGTTTGGGGGCTAATGTTGGTACCACCTATCCCTTTTTATTCCTCTTGTATTGAGAGAACATTACATTACAGGGATAAACTTTTTGAGTCTGATCCATCATTATCTAAGGAGGATGCTGTTCAGGGGCCTTCTGCTCAGGCGCAGCTTTGTCCTCAGGCATCCCTATCCTTGTCTGCTTTGCATGCAGTGCCCAGCGTTTCCTCTCCTACTCCACCTGAAGTTTCTTTGCAAGATATGGCTACTCATATATCTTCTGTGGTTTCTGAGGCTTTATCTGATTTCCCAATGTTGCAGGGGAAGCGTAAGAGAAGTCTTCCTGGAAGTCCAATCATTCCTGGAACAAGGGGAAGCAATTTAAGATGCCCGTTACTGACTCTAAGACAGCATGAAGGGTCTGCCCCCGATCTGGGAGCGGATCTTGTGGGGGCGGACTTTCTTTTGTCACTCAGGCTTGGGTTCGGGATGTCCCGGATCCATGGGCGGTGGACATTGTGTCCCAGGGTTACAAGCTAGAGTTCAAGACTTATCCTCCCAGGGGCAGGTTTCTTCTCTCCAGGTTATCTGTATACCAGATAAGGAGAGAGGCGTTCTTATGTTGTGTCCATGATCTTTCCGATACGGGAGTGATAGTTCCTGTTCCAATTCAGGAGCAGGGTCTGGTATTCTATTCCAATCTGTTCGTAGTTCCCAAAAAAGAGGGAACCTTCAGACCTATTTTAGATCTTAAGAGTGTGAACAAGTTTCTCAGAGTTCCGTCTTTCAAGATGGAATCTATTCGTTCCATTCTTCCTTTAGTTCAGGAGGATCAGTTCATGACCACAGTGGATTTAAATGAAGCGTATCTGCATATTCCTATCCACAAGAATCATCACAAGTTTCTGAGATTTGCGTTTCTAGACAAACATTTTCAGTTTGTGGCTCTTCCATTTGGTCATGCAACAGCTCCCAGAATTTTCTCAAAGGTTTTGGGAGCATTATTGGCGGTGCTTTGGTTGCAGGGTGTTGCCAGGTGTTGCAGTGGTGCCCTATCTGAATGAAATTCTGGTTCAGGCGCCATCTCTTCAACATGCAAGATCCCACAAAGAAATATTGTTGTCTTTTCTGCGCTCCCACGGTTGGAAGGTGAATTTAGGAAAAAGTTCCCTGATTCCGGCTACAAAAGTGGAATTTTTGGGAACCATCATAGATTCCCTAGAAATGAAGATTTTTCTGACAGAAGCCAGAAGATCAAAGATCTTCAGCTCTTGTCTTGCTCTTCAGGCCTCTTCCTGGCCATCAGTGGCTCGGTGTATGGAGGTTATTGGTCTGATGGTATCAGTTATGGACATCATTCCATTTGCTCGGTTCCATCTCAGGCCTCTGCAGTTATGCATGCTCAGACAATGGAACGGGGATAATGCAAATCTGTCTCTGTGAGTTATTTTGGATCAGGAGACAAGAGATTCTCTTCCATGGTTGTCTCAGGATCTTCTCTCCCAGGGAACCTGCTTCCGCAGACCTACCTGGTGATTGTGACCATGGACGTCAGTCTGCTGGGATGGGGAGCTGTCTGGGGTTCATTAAGGGCTTAGGGTCTTTGGACTCAGGAGGAGTCGGTTCTTCCCATAAATATCCTAGAGCTGAGAGCAATCTAGCCTGGCTTAGTTAGCTTCAGCCCAGTTTATCCGGTTTCAGTCAGACAACATAACTTCAGTGGCTTATATCAATCATCAGGGAGGAACTCAAAGTTCCTTGGCCATAACAGAGGTAGCCAAGATTATTCAGTGGGCAGAGACCCACAACTGTTGTCTGTCTGTGATCCACATTCCAGGGGTGGACAATTGGGAAGTGGATTTTCTGAGCAGACAGACTTTTCATCCGGGGGAGTGGGATCTACCGGAGCTGGATCTCATGGCATCTCGTCAGAATGCCAAGTTTCCGAGGTACGGGTCAAGGTCAAGGGATCCTCAGGCTGTACTGACAGATGCTCTGGCAGTTCCTTGGAACTTCAGTCTTGTGTATGTTTTTCCTCTGTTCGCTCTCCTTCCATGGGCCATTGCTCAAATCAGACAGAGGAGGGTGTTGGTGATTCTCATTGCTCCAGCTTGGCCTCACAGGATCTGGTATGCAGATCTGGTGGGGATGTCATCTTTTCCACCTTGGAGTCTTCCATTAAGGAAGGACCTTCTACTTCAGGAGCCCTTCCTTCATCCAAATCTCAATTCTCTGAAGCTGACTGCTTGGAGATCGAATGCTTGATATTATCTAAGCGTGGTTTTTCCGAGTCTGTTATTGAGACTATGATTCAGGCTCGTAAGCCTGTGAGTAGAAAGATTTACTATAAGATTTGGCGTAAATATTTGTATTGGTGTGAATCCAGAGGTTTTTCTTGTAATAGATTTTGTCTTTTCTCCAATAGGGTTTGGAGAGGGGTTTATCTGCTAGTACCTTGAAGGGTCAAATCTCTGCTTTATCTATTTTGTTGCATAAACATCTGGTAGATGTGCCAGATGTTCAGTCTTTTTGCTAGGCTTTGGTTAGAGTCAGGCCTAGGTTTAAATTTGCTACTCCTCCTTGGAGTCTGACTTTGGTTCTTAGAGTTCTTCAACATGCTCCTTTTGAGCCTATGCATTCTTTGGATATTAAGATTTTATCCTGGAAAGTTTTGTTTTTGGTTGCTATTTCTTCGGCTCAAAGAGTTTCGGAGCTTTCAGCCTTGCAGTATGAATCTCCTTTCCTTATTTTTCATTCTAATAAAGTAGTTCTGGGTACTGCCTTAGGTTTCCTTCCCACGGTGGTTTTGGACAAGAATATAAATCAAGAGATTGTTGTTTCTTCCTTGTGTCCTAATCCTTCTTCTCATAAGGAACGTTTGTTGCACAATCTGGATGTGGTGTGCTTTAAAGTTTTATTTGCAGACGACTAAGGATTTTCACCAGTCTTCTTCTTTATTTGTTGTTTTTACTGGGAAGCACAAGGGTCAGAAGGCTATGGCTACTTCTCTTTCTTTTTGGTTAAGGAGTATTATTCGCTTGGAATTTGAGACTGCTGGGCAGCAGCCTCCTGAGAGAATCACGGCTCATTCCACTAGGGCTGTTTCTTCTTCTTGGGCTTTTAAAAATGAAGCCTCTAGAACAGATTTGCAAGGCTGCTACTTGGTCATCGTTACACACTTTTTCAAAATTTTACAAATTTGATACTTTTGCTTTGGCTGAGGCTTCTTTTGAGAGAAAGGTTCTTCAAGCAGTGGTGCCTTCTGTTTAGGTTTACTGTTTTGTCCCTCCCTTATCATCCGTGTCCTCTGGCTTGGGTATTGGCTCCCAACAGTAATTATGATGATCCGTGGACTGACCATGTCATTAGAAAGAAAAAATAATTTATGCTTACCTGATAAATTTATTTATTTCTTGACACGGTGAGTCCACGGCCCGCCCTGTATTTTTCAGACAGTTTATTTTTCCATAAAACTCAGGCACCTCTGCACCTTACATTACTTCCTTTCTCCTTTCCTTTTGGTCGAATGACTGGGGATTGTGGGTAAGGGGATTGGTATTTAACAGTTTTTGCTGTGGTGCTCTTTGCTGCCTCCTGCTGGTCAGGAGAGATATTCCCAACAGTAATTATGATGATCCGTGGACTCACTGTGTCAAGAAATAAATAAATGTATCAGGTAAGCATAAATTATGTTTTTTTTTTAATTTTACTTTATTAAGTATGTTACTATTAGCTAACAGTGTTATCAGAGTCAGGATCTACAAACTCACCTAGATTTAGAGTTTTGTGGCCAAAGGGGTGCGTTAGCTACGCATCTTTTTTTCTAGCGCTGCTTATAAACAATGCTGGTATTTAGAGTTCTCTGAAGGGCTGCGTTAGGCTCCAAAAAGGGAGCGTACAGGCATATTTACCGACACTTCAACTCTCAATACCAGCGTTGCTTACGGTAGCGGCTTGCTGGAAAAACGTGCTCGTGCACGATTCCCCCATAGGAGACAATGGGGCAGTTTGGGCTGAAAAAAAAACCTAACACCTGCAAAAAAGCAGCGTTCAGCTCCTAATGCAGCCCTATTGTTTCCTATGGGGAAACACTTTCTAAGTCTGCACCTAGCACCCTAACATGAACCCCGAGTCTTAGCACCCCTAACCTTACACTTATTAACCCCTAATATGCCGCCCCCGCTATCGCTGACACCTGCATTATATTATTAACCCCTAATCTGCCACTCCGTATACCGCCACAACCTACATTATACTTATGTACCCCTAATCTGCTGCCCCTAACATCGCCGACACCTACATAGGGGTCGATCCGATATAAATCGTCGCCCGCAAAAGCCGGCGACGCCAATATTTACGCTGATTTGGTATCCTATATACGGCGTAACCTAGAAGTTACGCGCGTATATTTCTGCCATCGCCCGTAGTTTTTTGGGCCATAGGCAGGTATACCAAACCAGCGCAGTTTGGTATCCAATATGCAGCGTAAGGACTTACGTGGCGAAAATGGAGAAAACGTACTCCATTTTCACCTCGCCACAAAAAGCAGCCGTAAGAAGCCTTACGCTGACTATTGGAGCCCCGTAACTCCCTAAACTAACTAGAAAATAAACCTAACACCTAACGCATGCGCAATGTCTATCTCCCTGTCAACCGCGATCTTCTAAAATAAACCTAACACCTAACGCATGTGCAATGTCTATCTACCTGTCAACCGCGATCCCCCCCCGAAATCCCTAATAAAGTTATTAACCCCTAAACCGCCGCTCCCGGACCCCGCCGCCATCTACATAAACTAACCCCCTACTGTGAGCCCCTAAAACCGCCGCCATCTACCTTATCTATCCCCTAATCTGACCCCTTACACCGCCGCCACCTATATAAAAATTATTAACCCCTAATCTAATCCCCCTATACCGCCGCCAGCTATATTAATATTATTAACCCCTAATGTAAGCCCCTTACACCGCCGCCATCTCTATTAAAATGATTAACCCCTAATTTAATCTACCTACCCCGCCGCCAGCTATATTATCTATATTAACCCTAAGTATATTATAGTTAATATAGGTATTACATTATATATATTAACTATATTAACCCTAATTATATTAGGGTTAATATAGTTAATATAGTTACTATAGTATTTATATTAACTATATTAACTCTATCTAACCCTAACTAAATTTATATTAAATTAATCTAATTCATTTATAAACTAAAATATTCCTATTTAAATCTAAATACTTACCTATAAAATAAACCCTAAGATAGCTACAATATAATTAATAATTACATTGTAGCTATGTTAGGGTTAATATTTATTTTACAGGTAAATTGTTAATTATTTTAACTAGGTATAATAGATATTAAATAGTTATTAACTATTTAATATCTACCTAGTTAAAATAATTACCCAATTACCTGTAAAATAAATCCTAACCTAAGTTATAAATACACCTACACTATCAATAAATTTAATAAACTACAAACATCTATCTAAAAATACAATTAAATTAACTAAACTAAATTACAAAAAAAAACAAACACTAAATTACAAAAAATAAAAAAAAGATTACAAGATTTTTAAGCTAATTACACCTATTCTAAGCCCCCTAATAAAATAATAAACCCCCAAAATAAAAAAATTCCCTGCCCTATTCTAAATTAAACAAATTTCAAAGCTCTTTACCTTACCAGCCCTTAAAAGGGCCTTTTGTGGGGCATGCCCCAAAGAATTCAGCTCTTTTGCATACAACAAATACAATCCCCCCCCCCCATTACAACCCACCACCCACATACCCCTATTCTAAAACCACCCATATCTAGTTTAGTTAATTTAATTGTATTTTTAGATAGATGTTTGTAGTTTATTAAATTTATTGATAGTGTAGGTGTATTTATAACTTAGGTTAGGATTTATTTTACAGGTAATTGGGTAATTATTTTAACTAGGTAGATATTAAATAGTTAATAACTATTTAATATCTATTATACCTAGTTAAAATAATTAACAATTTACCTGTAAAATAAATATTAACCCTAACATAGCTACAATGTAATTATTAATTATATTGTAGCTATCTTAGGGTTTATTTGATAGGTAAGTATTTAGATTTAAATAGGAATATTTTAGTTTATAAATGAATTAGATTAATTTAATATAAATTTAGTTAGGGGTGTTAGGGTTAGATAGAGTTAATATAGTTAATATAAATACTATAGTAACTATATTAACTATATTAACCCTAATATAATTAGGGTTAATATAGTTAATATATATAATGTAATAACTATATTAACTATAATATACTTAGGGTTAATATAGATAATATAGCTGGCGGCGGGGTAGGTAGATTAAATTAGGGGTTAATCATTTTAATAGAGATGGCGGCGGTGTAAGGGGCTTACATTAGGGGTTAATAATTTTAATATAGATGGCGGCGGTGTTAGGGGCTCACTTTAGGGGGTTATAGATATAATATAGCTGGCGGCGGGGTACGGGAGTGGCGGTTTAGGGGTTAATAGCTTTTTTATTGTTAGGCTAGTGAGGGGGGATAGCGGATAGAGGGTTAGACAGTGCGGGCTATGTAAGGGAGGCGTGTTAGACAGTGCGGGCTATGTTAGGGAGGCGTGTTAGACAGTGCGGGCTATGTTAGGGAGGCGTGTTAGACAGTGCGGGTGTTTTAGACTTTAGTCAGGTTTTATAGGCGCCGGCAGTTTCTAACGTGGCGCAAGTCACTGGCGACGCCAGAAATTTGTACTTGCGCAGATTTCTGGACATCGCTGGTTTGTCAGACTTACGGCACGTTAGCATCTGACGGCGACCTATATGGGATAGCTCGAGTTGCGAGCTGAAACTGTAGGTAAGGTAGCGGCAAAGTTGGGGGGGCAGATTAGGGGTTAATAAATATTATGGGCGCGATCCGATATAGATCGCAGTTTGCGGCGCAAGCGAGGGAACCGGTCCGGATGTCCTCTTCTGCCCAGATAGGATGAAGACTTCTGCCGCTCCGGATGCCCTCTTTTGGTCTATCGCTGCCCGGCTGGGTGAACACGGCTCAAGGTAGGGAGATCTTCAGAGGGGTAGTGTTAGGTTTATTTAAGGGGTTTGGGTTAGAGTAGGGGTATGTGGGTGGTGGGTGGTAATGTTGGGGGGTGGTATTGTGTTTTTTTTTTTACAGGCAAAAGAGCTGATTTCTTTGGGGCATGCCCCGCAAAAAGCCCTTTTAAGGGCTGGTAATAGAGCTATTAACTTTTTTAATTTAGATTAGGGTAGGGATTTTTTTTTATTTTGGGGGGCTTTGTTATTTTATTAGGGGGCTTAGAGTAGGTGTAATTAGCTTAAAATTCTTGTAATCTTTTTTTATTTTTTGTAATTTAGTTTAGTTTATTTAATTGTAGGTAATTGTAGGTACTTGTAGTTAATTGATTTAATTTATTTATTGATAGTGTAGTGTTAGGTTTAATTGTAACTTAGGTTAGGATTTATTTTACAGGTAATTTTGTAATTATTTTAACTAGGTAGCTATTAAATAGTAAATAACTATTTAATAGCTATTGTACCTAGTTTAAATAAATACAAAGTTGCCTGTAAAATAAATATAAATCCTAAAATAGCTACAATATAATTATTCGTTATATTGTAGCTATATTAGGGTTTATTTTACAGGTAAGTATTTAGCTTTAAATAGGAAGAGTTTCGCTAATAATATTTAATTTATTTAGTTAGATTAAAATTATATTTAACTTAGGGGGGTGTTAGGGTTAGACTTAGCTTTAGGGGTTAATACATTTATTAGAGTAGCGGCGAGGTCCGGTCGGCAGATTAGGGGTTAATAAGTGTAGGTAAGGTAGCAGCAATGTTGGGGGGGCAGATTAGGGGTTAATAAATATTATGTAGGTGTCGACAATGTTAGGGGCAGCAGATTAGGGGTTCATAGGGATAATGTAGGTGGCGGCGGTGTGCGGTAGGCAGATTAGGGGTTAAAAATATTTATTATAGTGACGGCGATGTGGGGGGACCTTGGTTTAGGGGTACATAGGTAGTTTATGTGTGTTAGTGTACTTTAGAGCACAGTAGTTAAGAGCTTTATAAACCGGCGTTAGCCCATAAAGCTCTAAACTGCTGACTTTTTTCTGCGGCTGGAGTCTTGTCGGTAGAGGGTGTACTGCTCACTTCAGCCAATACTCTAAATACCGGCGTTAGGAAGATCCCATTGAAAAGATAAGATACGCAATTGGCGTAAGGGGATCTGCGGTATGGAAAAGTCGTGGCTGGAAAGTTAGACCCTTTCCTGGCTGACTCTAAATACCAGCGGGCAGCCAAAAGCAGCGTTAGGAGCCCTTTAACGCTGCTTTTGACGGCTACCGCAGAACTCTAAATCTAGGCGACTGTGATTTCTGTGAGGCGTCAGCTAGACGTAAAACGTCTCATATGCCTAAACTCATTATAAATATGGAGTAGAAAGAAGTGAGGGGCAGTCAAGGATGACAAATCACTTCTGTTTACGAGTATTACTGGCAGCCATAGAGAGGGAAAATGATTGATTTGTATGTACTGGCGGCCAAGGGATAAAATTACTGCTTAGTTGTGAAAAATATACATTGTGGGGTCAAGATTGGAGGTAAGGTAGAGATTTTGGGGCGCATTGTGTGACACAGTGACCTCATCTACCATTCTGCACAGTCACCAGCTAATTGCCCAGTATTTTTGTGGAGGACAAGTGGCAACCCTAATTATAATACGGCTAGATTTAGAGTTTTGCGGCCAAAGGGGTGCGTTAGCTACGCGTGTATTTTTTCCCCCGCACCTTTTAAATACCACTGGTATTTAGAGTTCACAGAAGGGCTGCGTTAGGCTCCAAAAAGGGAGCGTAGAGCATAATTTACCGCCACTGCAACTCTGAATACCAGCGGTGCTTACGGACGCGGCCAGCTTCAAAAAAGTGCTCGTGCACGATATCCCCATAGGAAACAATGGTGCAGTTTGAGCTGAAAAAAAACCTAACACCTGCAAAAAAGCAGCGTTCAGCTCCTAACACAGCCCCATTGTTTCCTATGGGGAAACACTTCCTAAGTCTGCACCTAACATGAACCCCGAGTCTAAACACCCCTAACCTTGCACTTATTAACCCCTAATCTGCCGCCCCCACTATCGCTGACCACTGCATATTATTATTAACCCCTAATCTGCCGCTCCGTACACCGCCGCAACCTACGTTATCCCTATGAACCCCTAATCTGCTGCCCCTAACCCCCGCCGACCCCTATATTATATTTATTACCCACTAATCTGCCCCCCCAATGTCGCCGCTACCTACCTACAATTATTAACCCCTAATCTGCCGACCGGACCTCACCGCTACTCTAATAAATGTATTAACCCCTAAAGCTAAGTCTAACCCTAACCCTAACACCCCCCTAAATTAAATATAATTTTTATCTAACGAAATAAAATAAATCTTATTAAATAAATTATTCCTATTTAAAGCTAAATACTTACCCTAATACTAAACCCTAATATAGCTACAATATAAATAATAATTATATTGTAGCTATTTTAGGATTAATATTTATTTTACAGGCAACTTTGTATTTATTTTAACCAGGTACAATAGCTATTAAATAGTTATTAACTATTTAATAGCTACCTAGTTAAAATAATTACAAAATTACCTGTAAAATAAATCCTAACCTAAGTTACAATTAAACCTAACACTACACTATCAATAAATTAATTAAATACAAATACCTACAAATAAATACAAATAAATACACTAACTAAAGTACAAAAAAAAAAAAAACTAAGTTACAAAAAATAAAAAAATAATTTACAAACATTATAAAAATATTACAACAATTTTAAGCTAATTACACCTACTCTAAGCCCCCTAATAAAATAACAAAGCCCCCCAAAAAATAAAAAAATGCCCTACCCTATTCTAAAATAAAAATTGAAAAGCTCTTTTACCTTACCAGCCCTTAAAAGGGCCTTTTGCGGGGCATGCCCCAAAGAATTCTGCTCTTTTGCCTGTAAAAAAACATACAATACCCCCCCAACATTACAACCCACCACCCACATAGCCCTAATCTAACCCAAACCCCCCTTAAATAAACCTAACACTAAGCCCCTGAAGATCTTCCTACCTTATCTTCACCACGCCGGGTATCACCGATCCGTCCAGAAGAGGGTCCAAAGTCTTCCTCCTATCCGGGCGATGTCTTCATCCAAGCGGTGGCTGAAGAGGTCCATCATCCGGCTGAAGTCTTCATCCAAGCGGGGGCTGAAGAGGTCCATCATCTGGCTGAAGTCTTCATCCAAGCGGGGGCTGAAGAGGTCCATCATCCGGCTGAAGTCTTCTATCAAGCGGCATCTTCAATCTTCTTTCTTCCAGCTCCATCTTCATCCCGCCGACGCGGAACATCCTTCCTCCACGACGAACTCCCGACGAATGATCCAAGATGGCATCCCTCGAATTCCGATTGGCTGATAGGATTCTATCAGCCAATCGGAATTAAGGTAGGAAAATTCTGATTGGCTGATGGAATCAGCCAATCAGATTCTAGATCAATCCGATTGGCTGATTGGATCAGCCAATCAGATTGAGCTCGCATTCTATTGGCTGATCGGAACAGCCAATAGAATGCAAGCTCAATCTGATTGGCTGATTGGATCAGCCAATCGGATTGAACTTGAATCTGATTGGCTGATTCCATCAGCCAATCAGAATTTTCCTACCTTAATGCCGATTGGTTTATAGAATCCTATCAGCCAATCGGAATTCGAGGGACGCCATCTTGGATGACGTCCCTTAAAGGAACCTTCATTTGTCGGGAGTTTGTCGTGGAGGAAGGATGTTCCGTGTCGGCGGGATGAAGATGGAGCCGGAAGAAAGAAGATTGAAGATGCCGCTTGATAGAAGACTTCAGCCGGATGATGGACCTCTTCAGCCCCCGCTTGGATGAAGACATCGCCCGAATAGGAGGAAGACTTCGAACCCTCTTCTGGATGGATCAGTGATACCCGGCGTGGTGAAGATAAGGTAGGAAGATCTTCCGGGGCTTAGTGTTAGGTTTATTTAAATGGGGTTTGGGTTAGATTAGGGGTATGTGGGTGGTGGGTTGTAATGTTGGGGGGGGGTATTGTATGTTTTTTTTTTACAGGCAAAAGAGCAGAATTCTTTGGGGCATGCCCCGCAAAAGGCCCTTTTAAGGGCTGGTAAGGTAAAAGAGCTTTTCAATATCTATTTTAGAATAGGGTAGGGCATTTTTTTATTTTGGGGGGATTTGTTATTTTATTAGGGGGCTTAGAGTAGGTGTAATTAGCTTAAAATTGTTGTAATATTTTTATAATGTTTGTAAATTATTTTATTTTTTGTATATTAGTTCTTTTTTTATTTTTTGTACTTTAGTTAGTGTATTTATTTGTAGGTATTTGTATTTAATTTATTAAATGATAGTGTAGTGTTAGGTTTAATTGTAACTTAGGTTAGGATTTATTTTACAGGTAATTTTGTAATTATTTTAACTAGGTAGCTATTAAATAGTTATTAACTATTTAATAGCTATTGTACCTAGTTAAAATAAATACAAAGTTGCCTGTAAAATAAATATTAATCCTAAAATAGCTACAATATAATTATTATTTATATTGTAGCTATATTAGGGTTTATTTTACAGGTAAGTATTTAGCTTTAAATAGGAATAATTTATTTAATAAGATTTATTTTATTTCGTTAGATAAAAATTATATTTAACTTATGGGGGTGTTAGGGTTAGGGTTAGACTTAGCTTTAGGGGTTAATACATTTATTATAGTATCGGTGAGGTCCGGTCGGCAGATTAGGGGTTAATAAGTGTAAGTAGGTAGCAGCGATGTTGGGGGGGGCAGATTAGGGGTTAATACATATTATGTAGGTGTCGGCGGTGTTAGGGGCGGCAGATTAGGGGTACATAGGGATAATGTAGGTTGCGGCGGTGTGCGGTCGGCAGATTAGGGGTTAAAAAAATGTATTAGAGAGGCGGCGATGTGGGGGGGCCTCGGTTTAGGGGTACATAGGTAGTTTATGGGTGTTGGTGTACTTTAGAGCACAGTAGTTAAGAGCTTTATGAACCGGCGTTAGCCCAGAAAGCTCTTAACTCCTGACTTTTTTATGCGGCTGGAGTCTTGTCGTTAGAGTTCTAACGCTCACTTCAGCCAAGACTCTAAATACCAGCGTTAGAAAGATCCCATTGAAAAGATAGGATATGCAATTGGCGTAAGGGGATCTGCGGTATGGAAAAGTCGCGGCTGGAAAGTTAGCGTTTTACCCTTTCCTGACTGACTCTAAATACCAGCGGGCGGCCAAAACCAGCGTTAGGACCCCCTAACGCTGGTTTTGACGGCTAACGCAGAACTCTAAATCTAGGCGATAGTTTTTAAACTGTTATCTTGTGTACTGAAACCACTACTTTTTTTCAGCAGTCTTTTAAACAATTCAGTTGTGTTCCTATAAGTCTGTGAACAATGAATACTACAGAAATATGGATTTCCTGCAATTTTTAAGTAATTTTTACTTAATTGTTTTTAACATCTTCATGATGTTTTGTGTGTCTGATGTCCTTTTACAGTGGTAACGTTCAGATACTGAAATGTATTAGTTAATAGAATAGAAAGCCTGATCAGAGATTATATTACCAGCACTGTTTTTTGCCAGGGTTAACTAATAACAAATTAATATTTTTTAAATCAGGCTCCATATATTTTGCTGGACCAGTATCCGTAGTGTACTGTTTGAAAACTCAGATACTAAACCCTTAGCTTAGTGTAGCCATTTTGCTGCAGGGATTAACTGCACTTTGCCCTTTACTCAACCCTGCATCACATGGTAGTAAGAGCCAGATGCTGACAGTTTCAGAGACTTCCTGTGAGGAGAGTGGAAAAGCAAGCAGCACAGAAAGCAGCCAGAGGACAAGGCCTTTTCTAGAACATTCTACAGGAGGATTCAGGTTGTGGAGCAGTTACAGTTATCCCTCACACTAAACAGATATCTGAAACTTACTAAGGGCACCAACGTGCACCACCGCAAGGGACTTTATTTAGCAGTGTATTTTGAGGAAAAGGGTACCCTGCAAAGTGTGGGACTGTTATGTTATTTGTTATTATATGTTCTATTTGCATTTAAATATATTCTGTGTTACTTTATTATCTGCTTGTTTTAATTATTGCATGTTGTGGGGAACTCATTGTCTCAGTGTTGTGGGTTCCCTGAAAATTGTTATCACTGAGTGGAGGCACTGTACGTTACATTAATCAAGATGTCCCAGACTCCCTACTCCAGTGGAGAGTTAGGTCATTCCTGTGAAGCCACAGCGTCAAAGGTGTCTGTCCAACCTGTATCATTCTCACCAAAGATGGATAAGGAAGGAGTAACAGATGTAGGCAACACTGAGATGAACTGGGACAGTAAGAGATGTTAGAGAGTGGGCTAGAATAAAGAGGGTTCCTCCCCTTAAGGTTGTGGCTGTGCAAAATCCTATTGAACTCAGCTGGAGGAAGTTTATAGATGCCCTAAATTTGATCCCTAGGTTGGAAAATCCTGCCATAGTACAGCCTAAGAAAACAGGAACTCATGGTGTGACCCTTGTTCAGGGGGACCAGAATATAAATTCAGAAAAAGGAACAACTAGAATCCCTATACCTGGAGCAGACCCTAAAGGGTGCCTGATAGTATACCCAATAGTGACAGAGAGTCTGAAGATGACTTAAATGTAAATGAGTCTGAAGGCAGTTTTATAGTAAGTGAAAGGAGACTAAAGAATGATTCTCCTAAGCAAGATATTTCTTCTCCTATAACAAATGTACTTAAACAATTAGCAGAGGAACTGACCCAAGCTCAACACTTCACAATTACAAGAGATTGAAGATTTTCTCTAGGATTGACCCTACTCCTGTTGGAGAAGAGTGCTTCAAACCCTGAAGAGACACTACTTTGCAGCTTCTTAGAGAATGGGCTTGCTCTGAGGATGTGAAATGACAAAGGCTCATAGAAGGTTTAAAAGGTCCAGCCTTAGACCTGGTAAGGCACCATCAAATTATCCATCTTCAAGCTTCTGCATCAGAGCTCCTTCAAATTATAAGGACTATAGAGAAGACTCATCTTACTCGTTCACGGATAAGAGCTCCTGAGAAATCCTCTGCTCAGGACAGTTCCCAGAAAATCAAAGGTACAAAAGAGAAAAAAGAACCTCAACCCAAAAATTGTGAATCAAACAATTCAACTACCCAGGATAATAAACATGACAAACCTCTCAGATGTTTTAGATGTAATGGGCTTGGGCATATAGCATCCCATTGTACACATAAAGATGATGTTCTTCAGGTTGAAACCTTTGTCACAGATCCCTTACCCAAAAGAAAAGTTTAGAGAAAAAAAAGTGGACTCATTGGAAGAAGTGTCACATTAAGAGCCTGGAAACAGCTGCAAGTATCAAAGTTGGACCCAAGCCACTGGTATCACTTATGGTTAAAGGCATCCCAGCTTCTGCTTTGCTAGAAGCTTCAGATCATTTTATGATGCTCACCTATATCACTTACCTATTGCCACAGCTATAGATGTCAGTTTATGGGGGCTAGGTTCACAAGCCTGTACAGTAGAAGGAGTAGTCAGAGTGCAGATTGTCATCTCACAACTGAACACTGGAAAGATTTGCTGCATGGATGTGGAGGCTCTGTTGTGCCCTACCCCTAAACAATCACGTTTTTCCATTGTCCTGGGAACCAACACTAGTATGGTTCGAAACTTGTTTAGGGCCTACTTGCAGGAGGTAGGAGATATATCCATTAATCAGATGGCTGAATTGGAGCCTGCCTAAGACACGAATGTCACAAATTAGCTCAAGAATCACTGACCAGGCAGTTCCATTACTAGGGCCCCCAGCTTTTGACTTTACAACCTGGAGAAATTAAATCTGTTAAAGCTGTACCCACCTTACAGGAGGGTATGATTTATTGTGCACATGCACAGATCTACTGTGTAGAATCTATTCCTGAAGAGGACATTCGAAAGTGCTGGATGATTATGCCTGAAGTCAAGGATTGGCAGGCATTTTTGCAGTAACTGTAATCTGTCCGCAAGAGATGTCCATATTGATCATGGTCAAGAATTGGAAATCCTTCGCCTCTTATTTCTGCCCTTCCTATAGAACCAGCACTCAACTCCTCAGTAGAATTGGAATTTGATTTTGAAGACTCAAGCTTACCATTTGAATGGAAAGAGAGACCAGAAGAGGAGTCCTCTCAACTAGAGACATGGATGTAGGGTGTTGCAAGAGTGCACAACACATCATAAGATTGACGGACTCTGCTCCATTTCGTGAGAGGTCTTGACGTAATAGCACCACAAGATGTGGAGGATGTGAGAAAGATCTTGCAAGAAATGGAAGACACTGGCATTATCAAAGAAGTCCCTATGCTTCTCCCATTGTAGTGGTGAGGAAAAAGAATGGCTCTGTGCGATTGTGTATAGACTATCGAGCTTTAATTAAACAAACAATTCCTGACCAGTATACACTACCCCAAATAGAATATCTACTGAATGCTCTATCTGGTAGCAAATGGTTTAGTGTATTTGATCTCTGCTCTGGATATTATCAAGTTCCCATAAAAAAGACCAAGAGAAAACAGCATTCATCTGTCCTTTTGGGTTTCTACAAGTTTACCCGTATGCCACAAGGGGTTACTGGGGCCCCAGCAACCTTCCAGAGATTAATGGAAAAGACCCTTGGGGACCTTAGTCCAAGAGAGTTTTGGAAGAACCCTTGAAGAACATAAAAATCGGTTGCTGAGGGTGTTAGATCGATTGCAAGCTAAAGGTCTGAAGTTATCCGTTGACAAATGCAAATTTGCAAGAAGCTCAGTATCTTATGTTGGACATATAGTTTTTGCAGAAGGTGTGGCCACAGACCCAGCAAAAATAGAAGCAGTGGTAAATTGGCCAAGACCAAAGAATATTGAAGAGCTATGTTTATTCTTGGGATTCTGCGGTTACTACCGCCGTTTTGTAGAAGGTTATTCCAAGATAGCCAGAAGTCTTCACAATCTTCTGAAATTGGAGCCTGGAGAGAATGCCAAGCAGAAGAGCCCGCATTCCAAGAACCACATAGGAGATAAGTGGACTAATTCCTGTGAAGAGGCTTTTCGACTACTTAAAAGTAAAATGACTGAAGCTCCTGTACTGGCATATGCAGATCTTGAGAAACCATTTGTGCTTCATGTAGATGCCAGCATGGAAGGGCTTGGAGGCGTTCTCCACCAGGCACGTCCTGAGGGGCTGAGGCCTGTTGCCTACATTAGTCGTAGCTTGTCTAAATCTGAAAAGAATTACCCAGTGCATAAACTAGAATTTCTGGCATTGAAGTGGGCTATCGTAGATAAACTACATGATTATCTGTATGGTGCAGAAATTTAGGTGAGGACCAACAACAATCCCCTCACCTATATCTTGACCAGAGCTAAACTAGATGCCACTTGACATCACTGGCTTGCAGCTTTGTCCATCTATAGCTTCTCATTGAAATACAAGCCTGGATCTACTAATGTGGGAGCTGATGCTTTATTTCAGAGACTTGAACTTCCTCCATAGACAGATAAAGAAGATTGGATTGAAATTCCTGGCCCTGGAGTAAGGGCATTGTGTGAAACCTCAATCAGTGAAGATGGGTGTGTTAACTTTTCTGAATTGAGATGCATCGACTCACTCAGTTGTAGTGCTGAGGTGGTTCCAGAGGCTATGTGTTACCCAATTAACCTGCCCCAGGGGACAAGCATCAGTAATGAGGATAAACAACAAACTCAAGCTCAAGACCCAACAGTGGGCCCTTATTAAAAGCTATTAAGAATGGGTGCCAAAAATACATGAACTGTCTACCTGCTGAGTACAACTATTCAAGAGAGAATGGAGCTGTTTCCGTATTGAGAAGGGACTTCTCTATAGGCTCATTCAATATTATGATCACCAAGGATGAAGGCAGTTGGTATTACCAGAAAAGTATAGAGGAATGGTACTAAGATCCTCGCATGACCAACATGGACACCTGGGGGTGGACAAAACGTTTGGATTGGTGCAAGATCGTTTCTTCTGGCCAAAAATGAGAGAGTCTGTGGAGAGGCATAGTCATAATTGCTGAAGGTGTATTCAGAGGAAAACTCTACCTACCCGAGCTGCGCCAATGGGCCACCTAAAGAGCTCTGGCCCCATGGATCTAGTCTGTATGGATTTTCTATGTATTGAGACTGATTCAGCAGGAGTAGGAAATGTACTGGTAGTGACTGATCATTTCACCAGGTATGCTCAAGCTTACCCTACTAAAGACCAGAAAGCCACTAGAGTTGCCAAAGTGCTATGGCAGAAGTTTTTCACTCACTATGGGTTAACTAGTCGAATTCATTCTGATCAAGGTCGTAACTTTGAAAGCCGACTCATAAAATAACTTTTGAAACTGCTAAACATTGAAAAGTCCAGAACTACTCCATACCATCCTGAAGGGGATGCTCTTCCTGAAAGGTTCAACCGTACCCTGTTGGACATGTTAGGGACACTTAACGATACAGAGAAAAGAACCTGGAGTAGGCATGTTGAAGCCATGGTTCATCAATACAATTGTACAAGACATTAATCTACAGGATATTATCCTTATTACTTGTTTTTTGGTCGAGAAGCAAGGCTTCCAATAGATTTTCAGTTTGGTGTCTCCTCTCATGGAATGGCCCATGGCCCACATTACCAGTATGTTCACAACTTGAAACAGAGTCTGCAAAGAGTCTATAACCTGGCAGAGAAGGCTAGTTCTCTGATGAACGAAAATAACAAAAGACATTATGACGCTAAAGTCAGGCATAGTGAAATTCAGCCAGGAGATAAGGTTCTCCTTAGAAACCTAGGTATTATCGGAAAGCACAAACTCTCTGACCGGTGGAAAGGCACCCTTTTTGAAGTGGTTTCCAAGCTTCCAGGACTTCCTGTATACAAAATAAAAGGGCCTGAAGGCCGAATTAAGGCATGGCATCGGAATCATTTGTTACCTGTTGGTCAACCAGAAGTAAAGGAAGCAAAAAATTCTAGTGAAGGAAACCACAACAATTCAGGTTTCGATCAAGAGTGGTGGATACCTCCTGATGCTCGTCCAAAAGCTTCTAGCCCTCCTATTGCTTCTCTTCAGTCAGATCTTAATCCTGAAAGCCACAGCTTCATCCCTAGATCTACTGACACAGATATATATTCTATGGGGAGACCTAGGCCTCAAGCTATAGCACCCTTTCCAAACAAAACAGGGAGAGGATTTACTTCTGGAGGAATTTAACAGTTGCCACAAAGAGACTCAAGAGGAAGTCAAAGACATAGGCGTCCACTAAGATTATTCACTTATGACCGAGTAGGGGAATCCACATACTGGCAAGAGTCCCACTCCAAGGTCATACAAGTATTACATGCCCTTGAATACATTGTTAGGTACAGGAACATAACTGTATTAGATTAGTTTGTTACTTGTGCCGGAGTGATGTTTAATTATTTAATGTATCTGCCCTGCCAGTGGAAGGCAGGAATTTTACAGGGGGAGAATGTAGCCCTTTGTCATTTTGCTGCAGGGATTAACTGCACTTTGCCCTTTGCTCAACCCTGCATCACATGGTAGTGAGAGCCAATCAGATGCTGACAGAGACTTCTTGTGAGGAAAGTTTTAGTCAGAGCTGTCCAGGGCTGCTGAAATGTGTGTGTGTGATTATGCCTGGGATGATAAAGGCTGCATCCAGGACCCTGCAAGCTGTGAACACTCAACCTGATGTCCCAGTAAGAAGCAGCTACCTTTGGACTTAGAGTGAGCTGTCATTTCAGACTGTCAGCACTTAAGTGGAAATAAAGCATCCAGGAACCTGCATGTTGTGAACACTCAGCCTAATGTCACAGTAAGAAGCAGCTACATTGGGACTAGAGTAAGCTGTCACTTCAGACTGTCAGCACTTAAGTGGAAAAGCAAGCAGCAGAAAAAGCAGCCAGAGGACCAGGCCTTTTCTAGAACATTCTACAGGAGGATTCAGGTAGTGGAGCAGTTAGTTATCCCTCACACCAAACAGATATTTTAAACTTACTAAGGGCCCCAACGTGCACCACCACAAGGGACTTTATTTAGCAGTGTATTTTGAGGATAAGGGTACCCTGCAAAGTGTGGGACTGTTATGTTATTTGATATTTGTTATTATATGTTCTATTTGCATTTAAATATATCCTGTTACTTTATTATCTGCTTGTTTTTATTATTGCATGTTGTGGGGTTCCCTGAGAATTGTTATCACTGAGTGGAGGCACTGTACGTTACATTAATCAAGATGTCCCAGACTCCCTACTCCAGCAGAGACTTAGGTCATTCCTGTGAAGCCACAGCGTCAAAGGTGACCGTCCAACCTGTATCATTCTCACCAAAGATGGATAAGGAAGGGATTACATTAGTTATATAAATTCATACAAAAAAAAACAGAAAGAAAAATCAGCACAAAATTATTTAATGAAACTTGATATTAAACTTAAAAATCTATTAAATACTGTACAATTGCATAATTAACAAGTGCATATTAAAAAGACAATTCAATAGCACTTAGTCTGAATTTTAATGAGCAGTAGATTTTTTTTCTGTCAAAATTTAAACACGTCTTTGCATTTGCCAGCCCCATTGTGTACCATATGACAGCCATTGACCAATCACAGACTCATATATGTATACACTGTGCTGTCTTGTGCATGCTCAGTAGGAGCTGGGGCCTCACATAAAGAGACTGTGCACAAATTGATACTAGAAGTAAATTAGAATGAGAATTTGCATGCTCTATCATGAAAGTTTAATTTTGACTTTAGAGTCCTTTTTACTTTTACTGATCCTTTTTTAAAAAAAAAATCAGAGGCAGCCAAAAATCTGCCAGTGGCTTAAACATAAAAACGCACCTCTGGGCTAAGCCCTATATATTTAAAAGTATTGAACACTTGTCACATGAAACTACCAGCAAGAATTGTACCTTAAAGGAGGTGTTATAAGGTGTATTGCCAAAATGGCTTCCCCTAGAATAATATCCTTTTCCTTTCACAGACATCCTAACCTGCAAAACCTCATTTCAGGGAGGTGGCTTCTCTCGCTACTGCGCCGCCACCCCCCCCCCCAGTTATATATTTGTCATCTTGAAACCCTAAATAAGATAGAGACTTATCATTAAAGTAGCTTCCCACTAAAGTCACATTAAAAAAAAGTAGCTTTATTGCACAACCACATACAATAAACCTATTTTCCAGTGATCGTACGCTTGTTGAATGCTTAAATATTTTAGAATACGAAGTTTAATTACGTGCAGTAAATAAGGTAGTATTTGTGTTTATTTTATTAAAATCAGTGGGGGCTTTTTGGTTACTGATGCATGCTTTAAGGGTTCTATAATGTCCCAGCAACTAAAGGCATTCCTTAAATAACCACTTTTCCGGATTTGGGCCACATTGGATCATGGTACTTGGAGTTTCAGGGAGATTGCACACTTGCACTCCACTATTACAATAAGGGAGACTCCCTAAACTTCAGGGAGAGTTGGGATGTCTGCTTTCATATGCTATTTTCTTAGATCTTGAAGACTGCCTATAATCTAAATGCATTTTTGACCACTAGAGGGCATTAGTTCATGTGTTTCATATAGTTAACATTGAGCTCATGCACGTGAAGTTACCCTGGAGTGAGCACTGATTGGCTAAAATACAAGTCTGTCAAAAGAACTGAAATAAGGGGGCAGTTTGCAGAAGCATAGATACAAGGTAATCACAGAGATAAAAAGTGTATTTCTATAACAGTGCAGTTGGTTATGCAAAACTGGAGAATGGATAATAAAAGGATTTTTTCTTTTTAAACAACAAAAATGCTGGTGTTGACTGTCCCTTTAAGTGCAGACTGGTATAATTTTGTTATGAAGAGGAGTTTGGGCAGTACATGCAGATCTAATCTTGTGTATGTGTTAAGGATTATTATTATTATAATTGCATAGGTTATGGCAGACAGTTTGATGCATTGTCAAATACTTTTACTTACAATGTGTAAAGCACCACTTCCTTATCTAATGCGTACAGGCACTATGGGAGCCTTCCGTGCTTTTAATAGAATCCCCTCATTGCATGCTACTTGTCCTGCCTCTTTCAAATTGTAGTTTGCATGGATCCAATGTATATGTTTTGTGATCTGTAAGTAATGGTTGAAAATGGAGAAATATTTATCAAGGTTGCTCTTTATTTGAAAATGTTAAATACCCATTGTGTAATATATGTAAAACAAGTCCCTATTGTAATTAATTGTCATCAAAAGGTTAAAGGGACAGTCTACACCAGAATTTTTATTGTTTTAAAAGATAGATAATCCCTTTATTACCCATTCCCCAGTTTTGCATAACCAACACAGTTATCATAATATACTTTTAACCTCTGTGATTATCTTGTATCTAAGTCTCTGAAAACTGCCCCTTTATTTCAGTTCTTTTGACAGACTTGCAGTTTAGCCAATCAGTGCCTGCTCTCAGATAACTTCACGTGCACGAGCACAGTGTTATCTATATGAAATATGTGAACTAACACCCTCTAGTGGTGAAAAACTGTTAAAATGCATTCTGAAAAGAGGTGGCCTTCAAGGTCTAAGAAATTAGCTTATGAACCTCCTAGGCAAAATTGGTGATAAAAGTAAATTGGAAAATTGTTTAAAATTACATGCCCTATCTGAATCATGAAAGTTTATTTTGGCCTAGACTGTCCCTTTAATTCATTATTTTAAAATAATGCACATTAGCCATTCAACAATTATTCATATATTTTCACAGAAGGATCCCATGGTTTCCTGTCACATCACTTTCTGCACCCTAATGATAATAAAAAGTCTTTCCTCCTAAAATGAGGACAGCATGATAGGGCAGGTCTGTGGTTTATATAGGAGATAAGAGGATAGCTAAGCAGACAGGGAGAGGAGCCAAGCTGAGAAGAGAACAAAGAGCAGGTCTGGATTGTGCAATGGCGACAAGGCATGAGAACAAACTAAAGAAGAGGTAAGAGGAGGATTATCCTTATTATGTAATAAAGGAAAGACAGGAATATGAAGCACAATAAGTAGGTATGGGGAGAGATTAATGTGGGTAAATGTCAGAAAAATGTAGATTTTAGTAGAATTAGTTTAAGCAGTGAGCAGTTATTAACTGGGGTGTAGTATTTGTAATAGAGGACACAGTTGTGTTGGTGAATGGGGATGTGATGAGCACAATTTGTACACAAAAGCAAGATATGTTTAATGTCTAACTGAAGAGCTCAGTACCCTTCATGTGATTGAGTAAAGATTGCTCACTTTGGTGATCCTTTCATTGTAGAATGTGCTGGAGGAGTGAGATCTGCTCTCTGATCTTGGGATGGTGTTGTCTCCTTCTGCTACCCATGATTGCTCAGGCATTGAATCTGGATGCAGAAAACCCAAAAGTCATCCCTGGACCCAATGGAAGCTACTTTGGGTTTTCCTTGGATTTCCACCAGGATAAAAAAGAAGGGTAAATGCACTAAATCAAATAAAAAGAGACAAATAACAACTGTTCCTGTATTATAGATCTATATAGGGAGTTACATAATTCTCATTTTACATTCCTTCATTACCTTTTTATATCATTTTTTTGCTGGGTTCTATGAAAGGTCTGCTAAGAATTAGCAGTTTCCCTGACTTGTCATTTTAAAGGTTCTTACAAATTTGATTTCACAACTTATTGTTCTGCTCTGTAAATTTCTCTAAACTATTGTTCCCCAACCTACATATAAACCCACTCACAATACATTTTGTTTGGTTTCTTTTGGATCATAATTTTACTGTAGATGTCTCAGTGACTTTTTTTATTTTAATCATGTATACCTCTTACCTCAGGATGAACATCTTAGTAGGGGCTCCAAAACTGCAAACAACTCAACCTGGTGTAAATAAGAGTGGCGGTGTGTTCCTGTGCCCTTGGAGTACTAAAACTCCAAACTGTAATTCCGTAGCTTTTGACAATTTAGGTGAGTGCATGGCTGTTGAGGTCTTGATTGCCATACTTGGTTTGTCTTTAAGACCTAAAATATTGTTAAGATTTTAGAGTTTCCCATAATTAATTGTAAGTATGGCCTCTTCTCATTTTTCTTCTATGTAATGTAAGTGATGATTTTTCCCATTTCCTACTCTTACCAATCTTCCTCTCTTTCCCTTCACTCTCCCCCCACATATGTTCTTTCTGTAGGGGATGAGACCTTTTATGAGAATGATGTCCACATGAAGATCTTTAAATCTAACCAGTGGTTTGGTGCTACAGTCAGAAGCTGGAAGTCAAATATAGTGGTACCAAAATTAAAACATCTAATAAACTTTATATAGCAATGAATGGTTTAGGTCTACCATTAACTGTCCTATTTATATAAAATGTGTATTATATAAAATAGTTTGAAATTACCTAAAAAGGACATGAAACCTATTTTTTTTGTTTCTTTCATGGTTCAGATACAGCATGTGATTTTAAATATTTTTTCAGTTTACTTCTATTACCCAATTTGTCTTGTTTTCTTGGTATCCTAGGTTGAAACGGATGCCTAGGAAGGCTTAGGAGCTGCTGATTGGTGGCTGAACATATATAACTCATGTGTTCGGTTCACCCAATGTGTTCCGCTAGCTCCCAGTAGTGCATTGTTGCTCCTTCATCAAAGGATACTAAGAGAATTAAGCAAATTAGATAATAGAAGTAAATTTAAAATTGTATGTTCTATCTGAATCATGAAAAAAGAGTTTTGGGTTTCAGGTCCAATTAATATCAAACATTGGAATAAATTGGATATTGTGTCATTAACCTTGTAAATAAAATTATTTAAAAACCATTTCATACATAACCATTTCATAACAATATAGTTTTAAACATATGTGATCCAATTTAAAAAGTCCCAGTATTTGTATCTTATGTTACTCAGGCTTGATCAATTAACACAGGATTTGTTTCAGTAACATAATCAGGTTAAATTAAGTGTAATATATAATATTGGATGAAACAGTAATGTGCTAAAATGTTTCTCAAGCATTGGGCTAACCACACCTTATTTTAGCCATTAAAGGGCCATTATAGTAAAAAAAAATGTCATGCTCTAATCCGTCACACATACGAGTTGTGCGCCTAGAGATGCTGATTGAATCTTCAGCATTTTCTGCTAGGGACCAGCAGTGCTCTGCAAGTCCCGAGCTGCATTTCTATAATGTGTTTAACCCCTTTGCGGGGGTTAAAGACCTTAGTCTTGTGGCGATAGTCTTAAAATTACATGCTCTAACGCAGTGTTTCTCAACTCCAGTCCTCAGGACAATTAACAGGCCAGATATTCATTATATCTTAACTAGATCACAGGTGAAATAATCAGCTGATCAGTAACTATGGTTACTAACCTGCTCTCATCCTTCAGATGATTATTTCACCTGTGCTCTAGTTAAGATATAATGAATATCTGGCCTGTTAATTGTCCTGAGGACTGGAGTTGAGAAACACTGCTCTAACGGATTAGAGCCTGTCATGTTTTGACTATAATTGCCCTTTAAAGGGACACTAAACCCAAATTTTTTTTCTTTAATGATTCAGATAGAATGTGCACTTTTAAGCAACTTTCTAATTTACTCCTATTATAAATTTTTCTTTGATCTCTTTCTATCTTTATTTAAAAAGCAGGAATGTAAAGCTTAGGAGCCGGACCATTTTTTGTTGAGAACCTAGGTTGTGCTTGCTTATTGGTTTGCTAAATGTAGCCACCAATAAGTGCTTTCCAGGGTGCTGAACCTAAAATGGGCTGGCTCCTAAGCTTTAAATTCCTGCTTTTTAAATAAAGATAGCAAGAGAACAAAGAAAAAATGATAGTAGGAGTAAATTAGAAAGCTGCTTATAATTCCATGCTCTATCTGAATCATGAAAGAAAAAAAAAAATTGACTTTAGTATCCCTTTAAGTATACAGTTTCCTTTGTGTAATTTAATACCTCTATGGGACTGATCCTTTACAGATTAAACATGTCACTGTCATTCGGTCACATGGCTCCTGCATAACAACTAAACTCCCTTAATCGTTAAGCTTTGCAACAACATTGTTGATCTACTTTAAAACATTTAAACAAGTCACTGTCATTATTTCACACTATCTTTTCTCCCAACCCCCGCTTTTAGGCATGTGCTCCTTTCCAGAGCTGGAACATCACTGATTCCATTACAGGACAGGAGTCTGGTGTCACCCCAACAGGGTCCTGCTATGTAACTGGTAACCTGAAGGATTTCCATGAATTTGCTCCATGCCGCGATGTCAAAACCGAACCTTCCTTATTAAGCTCGTCTTACAGTATGTTGGTTATGTGTTATAGTCAATTAGCTAGCACTGTCTATGTAAATGCGCAGAAAGTGACAGCTGTAATGCCGATGATCATTTATTTCAAACTCTCATCTCAGCATAACAATCAAAAGTGAAATATTCATGGCCGCATTGAATAGAAGCTTTTTTATTATTACAATAGTTGCCTGATTCAGGGACGTGTGTAAATATGCTGTTTGTGCTCAGAGTACCCAGTTAGAAGATTGTGCCTGTTAAAGGGATATGAAACGTAACTTTTTCTTTTGTCTCCAATTTACTCCTAAAATTTGCTTAGTTCCAATGATATTCTGTGTTGAAGTGATACCTAGGTCATACTTGAAAACGAGAGAAATCTCAATGTATCCTTCCTGGTAAAATATTTTATAAATAAATTTGGAGCACTACATGGCAGGGAATAGTGCTGCTATAGTAAGTATATATATATATATATATATATGCCCTGGAGACAATCATAACTTTTACTATAAGGATTTTAATTATTGTATATCCATTTAACCTCTTCCCGTCCAGACTTATTTGTAAAAATAAGTTAAAAAGTGAAATCACGCAGTCGTTCATGCGATCGCGTAGTTTCAATAATGGGATTGTGCCTATGACGCCAGGCACGCCCTCCAGCCCGCAATCCCATTCAGGGAGTGCCTTCGGCATAAGTACAGCCAAAAGGCTAGGATGTTCTATGCCGTCCTAAGGGCGTTATAGCCCAGTGCGGTTAGGACAGCATAGACTGCCCTAAGGGTGGGAAGGGGTTAAAGGAACATAATGTTTACATAAACAGTAAATAAATGCTAGATTTAATGATGTAATCAAAACAAAAATTAACTGATAATATGTAGATTTATTTTTTTAAATTATATTAGTTGTTTAAATATTACTAATAAAGTAATGGGCTTTGACTTGTTGGAACCTAGGTTTTCATCATATCTATCAGAGTTCATTTAAAGATGAATAAAAACACAGGCAAATAAAAAGACGAATGTGCAAACAAGGCTGTGTGGAATTTAAGATCGTTAAAGTAACTAACAGGGTTTCCAGACAGCCTTGTTTGCACACACTTTTTTTAGGGTTGCCAGATGTCCAGTATTCAACGGTACAGTCCAGTAGTTTAGCAGGCTATCCAGTCAATTCTTTACAAAATTACTGGCCACTAAAATGTTCATTTTATTTTTTAAGTAACCAAGTGTTATCTAAATGTAAAAGGCCTTCTATGCCTTAATTACCTACAGTATGTGGAAAAGGTAAAATTATTGATTTGTGTTTTACTGGCAGCCAAGGGGTAAAATGACTGATCAAGTGTGTGGGCTAAGGCACAGCTGCTTCTTTTTTTTTTTTTTTTTTTGGGGGGGGGAGGGGGAAGTATTGTGTTACCTACACTTTGTCCAGGAGAACTGGTAACCCCATTTGTTTTATATCTCTCCATAGATGTTTTCAGCACAAGAGATAGATTAAAAGGACACCTCTTGCTTTTGTGTAAAAATTGTGCTTGTCCCACTTTCCCTTGATAGGTCTGACATAGGGATGGTGAATGTTTCGCAACATTCAAAAAATGAAACAAATTTTAACACATTTATTCGTTCAAATTGAATTTCGAATGTTCGGTTTCAAATTTTACGATTGCATTCGAAAATATTAGTTTAGAAAAATTTGAATTTATATTTGTAATAGTATTTCTAATGCTTTCTTTAAATGTAATATTCAAATTATGCAATATTCTATATAGAAACATTCAAAATGATATATTTGTATCTATTATGTATCAATTTACTAGATTCCCTACCACATGAACTATTGAACTTCTGAATAGTATTTGTTAAATAGAATGTTAAATTCGAAATTTCAAATGTGGACATTCGATCTAATTATAAACATTCAAATTTGAAAGTGACATTCGAAAACTGTAAATTGCATTCGATTATAGAATTTTTAAGAATATTCGTTCGTATCAACATTCGGATTTGTAATTCGAATTTTGGTAATAACATTCGTTCTAACATTTGAATTTGGAAATTTACACATTCGCCCATCCCTAGTCTGAGAGCAAATTCTGTAACCTGCAAATTCTGTAACCTGCAAATTCTGTAAATCATATAGCTGGTTAAGGAAATTTTGAAAACCTAGTTTAGGGATTTTACTTTTTGGCCTCTCCAAGGAGCATGGGATAAAGTACACTTTTTAGGTGCTTAATGCTCCATTGAAGAGAAAACCAACGTAGGCTCCAACATGGAAAGTCCAATTACATTATGGAAAAAACAATAAAATAAATAATGAAAGTAAATTGCAAATGTTTTTACTACACATAACTAAACATACTGTAAATATCTAAAAACTATTTAACCCTTTAACTGTGCATGATGACACATGGTCTTCATTCATGCAATGCTTTTAAAGAATATTTGGAATCTGTTGTTGCCCTACAAAAACTGCCTATGGTGGGGATTAAATGTGTGCAGAATCTCAAAGACTCAAAACAGCTCAGCATTAAGGGAAGTGGCTCAGTAGTTAATAGGTTAATGTTCCTTTAACCCTTTAATGACCACAGCACTTTTCCATTTTCTGTCTGTTTGGGACCAAGGCTATTTTTACATTTTGCGGTGTTTGTGTTTAGCTGTAATTTTCCTCTTACTCATTTACTGTACCCACACATATTATATACCGTTTTTCTCGCCATTAAATGGACTTTGAAAAGATACCATTATTTTCATCATATCTTATAATTTGCTATAAAAAAAATACAAAATATGAGGAAACAATTGAAAAAGCACACTTTTTCTAACTTTGACCCCCAAAATCTGTTACACATCTACAACCACCAAAAAACACCCATGCTAAATAGTTTCTAAATTTTGTCCTGAGTTTAGAAATACAATAGGGCAATAAATACAAGTAGCACTTTGTTATTTCCAAAACCACTTTTTTTACAAAATTAGCGCTAGTTACATTGGAACACTGATATCTTTCAGGAATCCCTGAATATCCCTTGACATGTATATATTTTTTTAGAAGACATCCCAAAGTATTGAACTAGGCCCATTTTGGTATATTTCATGCCACCATTTCACCACCAAATGCGATCAAATTAAAAAAAACTTTAAATTTTTCACAACTTTAGGTTTCTCACTGAAATTATTTACAAACAGCTTGTTCAATTATGGCACAAATGGTTGTAAATGCTTCTCTGGGATCCCCTTTGTTCATAAATAGCAGACATATATGGCTTTGGCATTGCTTTTTGGTAATTAGAAGGCCGCTAAATGCCGCTGCTCTTCACACGTGTATTATGGCTAGCAGTGAAAGGGGTTAATTAGGTAGTTTGTAGGGAGCTTGCAGCGTTAATTTTAGCTTTAGTGGAGAGATCAGCCTCCCACCTGACACATCACACCCCCTGATCCCTCTCAAACAGCTCCCTTCCCTCCCTCACCCCACAATTGTCCCTGCCATCTTAAGTACTGGCAGAAAGTCTGCCAGTACTAAAATAAAAGGTATCTTTGAATTTTTTTAGCATATTTACATATGCTGCTGTGTAGGATCCCCCTTAGCCTCCAACCTCCCTGATCCCCCCCAAACAGCTCTCTAACCCTCCCCCTCTGCCTTATTGGGGGGCCATCTTGGGTATTGGCAGCTGTCTGCCAGTACCCAGTTTGCAAAAAACTATCGACTAGATTACGAGTAAAAAAGCAGCGTTAAGCCTCATAACGCTGCTTTTTTACTACCGCTGGTATTACGAGTCTTGCAGATTTAGGGGCACCGCACACTTTTTTTGGCCTTACCACAAATCAAATTACGGTTTGCGTATAGTCTTTTTTCTATGGGACTTCCATTACGAGCTTGTCCTGGGAGGCCAAAAAGTGAGCGGTACAGCCTATCTCGTCAAGATTCGTACCGCATTTTAAAGTCAGTAGTTATGAGTTTTACACTACAACGCTGTAGCATAAAACTCATAACTAAAGTGCTAAAAAGTACACTAACACCTATAAACTACCTATTAACCCCTAAACCGAGGCCATCCCGCATCGCAAACCCTATAATAAATTTATTAACCCCTAATATGCCGCTCCGGACATCGCCGCCACTATAATAAACATATTAACCCCTAAACCGCCGCACTCCCGCCTCGCAAACATTAGTTAAATATTATTAACCCCTAATCTGCTGTCCCTAACATCGCCAATTGGATTGGAACAGCCAATAAAATGTGAGCTCAATCCTTTCGGCTGATTGGATCAGTCAATAGGATTGAAGTTCAATCCTATTGGCTGATTGCATCAGCCAATAGGATTTTCTCAACCTTAATTCCGATTGGCTGATAGAATTCTATCAGCCAATCTGAATCTAAGGGACGCCATCTTGGATGACATCACTTAAAGAAACATTCATTCCAGAAGAAGCCGTTGATTGAAGAGGATGATCCGCACCGGATGTCTTGAAGATGGAGCCGCTCCGCGTCAGAAGGATGAAGATAGAAGATGCCGTCTGGAGGTCCACTTCTGCCCGTCTGGAGGACCACTTCTGCCGTCTTCGTTGAGGACATCTTGCCGCTTGGATGAAGACTTCTCCCGGTAAGTGGATCTTCGGGGGTTAGTGTTAGGATTTTTTTAAGGGTGTATTGGGTGGGTTTTATTTTTAGGTTAGGGCTTTGGGCCACAATAGAGCTAAATGCCCTTTTAAGGGCAATGCCCATCCAAATGCCCTTTTCAGGGCAATGGGGAGCTTAGGTTTTTTAGTTAGGCTTTTATTTGGTGGGTTGGTTGTGTGGGTGGTGGGTTTTACTGTTGGGGGGGTTGTTTGTATTTTTTTTTTACAGGTAAAAGAGCTGATTTCTTTGGGGCAATGCCCCGCAAAATGCCATTTTAAGGGCTATTGGTAGTTTAGTTTAGTCTAGGTTTTTTTTATTTTGGGTGGGCTTTTTTTTATTTTGATAGCGCTATTAGATTAGGTGTAATTAGTTTAAAGATCTTGTAATTTGTTTTCTATTTTCTGTAATTTTGTGGGGGTTTTTTGTAATTTAGCTAATTGTTTTGAATTTAGTTAATTGTATTTAATAAATGTAATTGATTTAATTGTAGTGTAAGGTTAGGTGTTAGTGTAACTCAGGTTAGGTTTTATTTTACAGGTAAATTTGTATTTATTTTAGCTAGGTAGTTAGTAAATATTTAATAACTATTTACTAACTAGTCTACCTAGTTAAAATAAATACAAACTTGCCTGTAAAATAAAACCTAAGATTGATACAATGTAACTATTAGTTATATTGTAGCTAGCTTAGGGTTTATTTTATAGGTAAGTATTTAGTTTTAAATAGGAATTATTTAGTTATTAATAGTAGATTTTATTTAGATTTATTTTAATTATATTTAAGTTAGAGGGTGTTAGGGTTAGACTTAGGTTTAGGGGTTAATAAATTTAATACAGTGGCGGCGACGTTGGGGGCGGCAGATTAGGGGTTAATAAGTGTAGGTAGGTTGCTGCAACATTGGGGGCAGGAGATTAGGGGTTAATAAATTTAATGTAGGTGTCGGCGATGTCGGGGGTGGCAGATTTGGGGTTAATAAGTATAATGTAGGTATCGGCGATGTCCGGAGCCGCAGATTAGGGGTTAATAAGTATAATGCAGGTGTCAGCGGCGGCAAATTAGGGGTTAATAAGTGTAAGATTAGGGGTGTTTAGACTCGGGGTTCATGTTAGGGTGTTAGGTGTAAACATAAAATGTGTTTCCCCCTAGGAATCAATGGGGCTGCGTTACTGAGCTTTACGCTGCTTTTTTGCAGGTGTTAGACTTTTTCTCAGCCGGCTCTCCCCATTGATGTCTATAGGGAAATCATGCACGAGCACGTACAACCAGCTCACCGCTGACTTAAGCAGCACTGGTATTGGAGTGCGGTATGGAGCTCAATTTTGCTGTACGCTAACTTCTTGCCTTTTAACGCCGGGTTTGAAAAACCTGTAATACCAGCGCTGTAGGTAAGTTACCGGTGACAATAACGTGCAAGTTAGTACCGCACAGCTCATAACGCAAAACTCGTAATCTGGCCGAATGGGTTTTATTTTTTTTGTTTTTTTTCTGTAGTGTAGCTTCCCCCTCCCCAGACCAACCCCCCACCCACTGACTGATCATTTGTTATAAAATGTATTTTCCCCCCTTTTTCCCACTTTTAACACAAGTTTTTCTGTAGTGTAGCGGTTCCTACCCACTCCCTCCCCGTGCACGCGCGCATTTCCGTGCGCACCCCCGGCTATCCCCGGCCACGATCCCGTCCCCCTCAACATCACAAGGCCCATTGATGGCTGCCACCCGCCTCCCACACTGGCTCCCACCCACCAACGATACCTGCCATCGATGTCCGGTGCAGAGAGGGCCACAGAGTGGCTCTCTCTGCATCGGATGGCCATGCAGGGTTATTGCAGGATGCCTCGATATCGAGGCATCACTGCAATAACCAGAAAGTGGCTGGAAGCGAGCAGGATCGCTTCCAGCCGCTTTCCAGACTGACTATGTACAGGGTACGTCCTCAGGCGTTAACTGTATTTCTTTCATGTAATTGGCAAGAGTCCATGATCTAGTGACGTATGGGATATACAATCCTACCAGGAGGGGCAAAGTTTCCCAAAGCCCAAAATGCCTATAAATACACCCCTCACCACACCCACAATTCAGTTTTACAAACTTTGCCTCCTATGGAGGTGGTGAAGTAAGTTTGTGCTAAGATTTCTACGTTGATATGCACTTCTCAGCAGTTTTTTTAAGCCCGATTCCTCTCAGAGTACAGTGAATGTCAGAGAGATGTGTAGGGAGTATCACCTATTGAATGCAATGGTTTTCCTCACGGGGATCTATTTCATAGGTTCTCTGTTATCGGTCGTAGAGATTCATCTACTACCTCCCTTTTCAGATCGACGATATACTCTCATATTCCATTACCTTTACTGATAACCATTTCAGTACTGGTTTGGCTATCTGCTATATGTGGATGGGTGTCTTTTGGTAAGTATGTTTTCATTACTTCATACACTCTCAGCTATGGTTTGGCACTTTACGTATTTATATAAAGTTCTAAATATATGTATTGTACTTATATTTGCCATAATTCAGGTTTTCAGTATATTTCCTTTTGCAGACTGTCAATTTCATATCTGAGAAATGCTTTTTTATGAAAATGTATTTATTACCTGGGGTATAGTCTCTTTTTCAAATTGACTGTCTTTTAAATTTGCGGGCAGAATTAGGCTCGCGAGGGCGCAAAATGCCAAAGTTTATTGTGTGATTCTTGGCGCGAGATTTTTTGGTGCGAAGTTACTTCATTGACGCAAAGTCATCATTTCACAAGGTTGCGTCATCTATGACACGAATGTGATGTTTTGGCGCCAAAAAATATTTTTCTGTTTGTTGTGCGTCATACTTGGCGCCAAATATTTTCATTATTTAAGACCCCATTTTTATTTGCCTCTTGCCTTTTTCTATGTCAAAGGGCTATGCTTTTTGCATTTTTTCCCATTCCTGAAACTGCCATATAAGAAAATTGATAATTTTGCTTTATATGTTGTTTTTTTCTCTTACATTTGCAAGATGTCTCAATCTGATCCTGTCTCAGAATTCACTGTTGGATCCCAGCTGCCTGATAACAGTTCTACCAAAGCTAAGTGCATTTGTTGTAAACTTGTGGAGATTATACCTCCAGCTGTTGTTTGTAAAAGTTGTCATGATAAACTTTTACATGCAGAAAATGTATCCATCAGTAGTAGTTCATTACCTGTTGCTGTTCCCTCAACATCTAATGTACAAAATATACCTGTAAATTTAAAATAATTTATTTCTGATTCTATTCAGAAGGCTTTGTCTGCCATCCTGTTTTCTAATAAACATAAAAGGTCTTTTAAAACTTCTCATAGAGTTGATGAAATGTCAAATGACTGGCAACATACTGATTTATCCTTCTCTGATGAGGATCTATCTGATTCAGAAGATCTTGCCTCATATATTGACACTGACAAATCCTCTTATTTATTTAAAATAGAGTATATTCATTCTTTATTAAAAGAAGTGTTGATTACATTGGATATGGAGGAAACTAGTCCTCTTGATATTAAAACTAGTAAACGTTTAAATTCTGTTTATAACTCTCCTGTGGTTATTCCAGAGGTTTTTCCAGTTCCTGATGCTATTTCTGATATGATTTCTAAAGAATGGAATAGGCCTGGTACTACTTTTATTCCTTCTTCAAGGTTTAAAAAATTGTATCTTTCTTTCATGTAATTAGCAAGAGTCCATGAGCTAGTGACGTATGGGATATACATTCCTACCAGGAGGGGCAAAGTTTCCCAAACCTTAAAATGCCTATAAATACACCCCTCACCACACCCACAATTCAGTTTTACAAACTTTGCCTCCGATGGAGGTGGTGAAGTAAGTTTGTGCTAGATTCTACGTTGATATGCGCTCCGCAGCAAGTTGGAGCCCGGTTTTCCTCTCAGCGTGCAGTGAATGTCAGAGGGATGTGAGGAGAGTATTGCCTATTTGAATGCAGTGATCTCCTTCTACGGGGTCTATTTCATAGGTTCTCTGTTATCGGTCGTAGAGATTCATCTCTTACCTCCCTTTTCAGATCGACGATATACTCTTATATATACCATTACCTCTGCTGATTCTCGTTTCAGTACTGGTTTGGCTTTCTACAAACATGTAGATGAGTGTCCTGGGGTGAGTAAATCTTATTTTCTGTGACACTCTAAGCTATGGTTGGGCACTTTGTTTATAAAGTTCTAAATATATGTATTCAAACATTTATTTGCCTTGACTCAGAATGTTCAACTTTCCTTATTTTCAGACAGTCAGTTTCATATTTGGGATAATGCATTTGAATTAATCATTTTTTTCTTACCTTCAAAAAATTTGACTCTTTTTTTCCTGTGGGCTGTTAGGCTCGCGGGGGCTGAAAATGCTTCATTTTATTGCGTCATTCTTGGCGCAGACTTTTTTGGCGCAAAAATTCTTTTCCGTTTCCGGCGTCATACGTGTCGCCGGAAGTTGCGTCATTTTTTGACGTTATTTTGCGCCAAAAATGTCGGCGTTCCGGATGTGGCGTCATTTTTGGCGCCAAAAGCATTTAGGCGCCAAATAGTGTGGGCGTCTTATTTGGCGCTAAAAAATAAGGGCGTCGCTTTTGTCTCCACATTATTTAAGTCTTATTTTTTTCAGTGCTTCTGGTTGCTAGAAGCTTGTTCTTTGGCATTTTTTCCCATTCCTGAAACTGTCATTTAAGGAATTTGATCAATTTTGCTTTATATGTTGTTTTTTCTCTTACATATTGCAAGATGTCTCACGTTGCATCTGAGTCAGAAGATACTACAGGAAAATCGCTGTCTACTGCTGGAGCTACCAAGCTAAGTGTATCTGCTATAATTTTTGGTATCTGTTTCTCCAGCTGTTGTTTGTATTGCATGTCATGACAAACTTATTAATGCAGATAAAATTTCCTTTAGTACTGTTACATTACCTGTTGCTGTTCCGTCAACATCTAATTTTCAGAGTGTTCCTGATAAACATAAGAGATTTTATTTTTTAAATCCATTAAGAAGGCTATGTCTGTTATTTCTCCTTCTAGTTTACATAAAAGTCTTTTAAAACTTCTCTTTTTTCAGATGAATTTTTAAATGAACATCATCATTCTGATACTGATAATGGTTCTTCTGGTTCAGAGGTTTCTGTCTCAGAGGTTGATGCTGATAAATCTTTGTATTTGTTCAAGATGGAATTTATTCGTTCTTTATTTAAAGAAGTATTAATTGCATTAGAAATAGAGGATTCTGGTCCTCTTGATTCTAAATCTAAACGTTTAAATAAGGTTTTTAAATCTCCTGTAGTTATTCCAGAAGTGTTTAATCTCCCTGATGCTATTTCTGAAGTAATTTCCAGGGAATGGAATAATTTGGGTAATTCTTTTACTCCTTCTAAACGTTTAAGCAATTATATCCTGTGCCATCTGACAGATTAGAGTTTTTTTGGGACAAAATCCGTAAGGTTATGGGGCTGTCTCTACTCCTGCTAAATCCTTCATTTAAGGATCCTTTAGATAGGAAAATTGAATCCTTTCTAAGAAAAGCTTACTTATGTTCAGGTAATCTTCTTAGACTTGCTATATTTTTAGCGGATGTTGCTGCAGCTTCAACTTTTTGGTTAGAAGCTTTAGCGCAACAAGTAACAGATCATAATTTTATAGCATTATTATTATTCTATAACATGCTAATAATTTTATTGGTGATACCATCTTTTGATATCATTAGAGTTGATGTCAGGTATATGTCTCTAGCTATTTTAGCTAGAAAAGCTTTATGGATTAAACTTGGAATACTGATATGTCTTCTAAGTCAACTTTGCTTTCCCTTTATTTCCAGGGTAATAAATTATTATTTCAACTGTTTCTGGAAGGAAGGGAACTTTTTTACCAAAGGATAAAAAATCTAAGGTAAATTTAGGTCTAATGATCATTTCGTTCCTTTCCTCACAATAAGGAACAACAGCCTGATCCTTCATTCTCAGGAGCGGTATTAGTTTGGAAACTATTTCCAGTTTGGAATATATCCAAGCCTTTTAGAAAACCTATAGCCAGCTCCTAAGTAACCATGAAGGACCTTATTCCAGCTCAGCTGGTATGAGGCAGATTACGTTTTCTTCAAAGAAATTTTGATCAATTCCGTTCTCAATTTCTGGTTTCAGAACATTGTTTCAGAAAGGTACAGAATTGGCTTCAGTTAAGGCCTCCTGCTAAGAGATTTTTTTCTTTCCCGTGTCCCAGTTAACACAGCAAAGGCTCAGCATTTCTGAAATGTGTTTCAGATCTAGAGTTGGCTGGAGTAATTATGCCAGTTCCAGTTCTGGAACAGGGGCTGGGGTTTTATTTTATCTCTTCATTGTACTAAAGAAGGTCAATTCCTTCAGACCAGTTTCGGATCTATCAATATTGAATCGTTATGTAAGGATACCAACATTCAAGATGGTTACTGTAGGACTGTCCTGCCTTTTGTTTAGCAAGGGCATTATATGTCTACAATAGATTTACAGGATGTGTATCTACATATTCCGATTCATCCAGATCACTTTTTGTGTCTGAGATTCTCTTTTTAGACAAGCATTACCAGTTTTGTGGCTCTACCGTTTGGCCTAGCCTCAGTTCCAAGAATTTTTTTCAAAGGTTCTCGGTGCCCTTCTTTCTGTAATCAGAGAACAGGGTTTTTTGGTATTTCCTTATTGGACAATATCTGGGTACTTGCTCAGTCTTCTCGTTTTCGAAGAATCTCATACGAATCGACTTGTGTTGTTTCTTCAAGTTCATGGTTGGAGGATCAATTTACCAATCAGTTCATTGATTCCTCAGACAAGTGTAACCTTTTTAGGTTTCTAGAATAGATTCAGTGTCTATGACTCTGTCCTTGTCAGACAAGAGAAGTTTAACATTGATATCAGCTTGTCAAAACCTTCTGTCACAATCATTCCCTTTGGTAGCCTTATGCATGGAAATTTTAGGTCTTAGGACTGCCGCATCAGATGCGATCTCCTTTGCTCGTTTTCACATGCGACCTCTTCAGCTCTGTATGCTGAACCAATGGTGCAGGGATTACTCAAAGATATCTCAATTAATATCTTTAAACCGATTATACGACACTCTCTGACATGGTGGGCAGATCACCATCGTTTAGTTCAGGGGGCTTCTTTGTTCTTCCGACCTGGACTATAATCTCAACAGATGCAAGTCTTACAGGTTGGGGAGCTGTGTGGGGGTATCTGACGGCACAAGGGGTTTGGGAATCTCAGGAGGTGAGATTTCCGATCAATATTTTGGAACTCCGTGCAATTTCAGAGCTCTTCAGTCTTGGCCTCTTCTGAAGAGAGAGTTGTTCATTTGTTTTCAGATAGACAATGTCACAACTGTGGCATACATCAATCATCAAGGAGGGACTCACAGTCCTCTGGCTATGAAAGAAGTATCTCGAATTTTGGTTTGGGCGGAATCCAGCTCCTGTCTAATCTCTGCGGTTCATATCCCAGGTATGGACAATTGGAAAGCGGATTATCTCAGTCGCCAAACGTTGCACCTGGGCGAATGGTCTTCACCCAGAGGTATTTCCTCAGATTGTTCAAATGTGGGAACTCTCAGAAATAGATCTGATGGCTTCTCATCTAAACAAGAAACTTCCCTGGTATCTGTCCGGATCCAGGGATCCTCGGGCGGAGGCAGTGGATGCATTATCTCTTCCTTACAAGTGTCATCCTGCCTATATCTTTCCGCCTCTAGTTCTTCTTCCAAGGGTATTCTTAATATTCTAAAGGAATGCTCGTTTGTCCTGCTGGTAGCTCCAGCATGGCCTCACAGGTTTTGGTATGCGGATCTTGTCCGGATGGCCTCTTGCCAGCTGTGGACTCTTCCGTTAAGATCAGTCTTTCTGTCTCAAGGTTCTTTTTTCCATCAGGATCTCAAAACCTTAATTTTAAGGTGTGGAGTTTGAACGCTTGATTCTTGGTCAAAGAGGTTTCTCTGACTCTGTGATTGATACTATGTGACAGGCTCGTAAATCTGTATCTAGAGAGATATATTATAGAGTCTGGAAGACTTATATTTCTTCAGGATGGTTTAGATAAAGGTTTGTCCGCAAGTTTCTTGAAAGACAAATCTCTGCTCTTTCTGTTCTTTTTCACAGAAGGATTGCTAATCTTCCTGATATTCATTGTTTTGTACAAGCTTTGGTTCGTATAAAACCTGTCATTAAGTCAATTTCTCCTCTTTGGAGTTTGAATTTGGTTCTGGGGGCTCTTCAAGCTTCTCCTTTTGAACCCATGCATTCTTTGGTCGTTATATTACTTTCTTGGAAAGTTTTGTTTCTTTTGGCCATCTCTTCTGCCAGAAGAGTCTCTGAATTATCTACTCTTTTTTGTGAGTCTCCTTTTCTGATTTTGCATCAGGATAAGGCGGTGCTGCGAACTTCTTTTTGAATTTTTTACCTAAGGTTGTGAATTCTAACAACATTAGTAGAGAAATTGTGGTTCCTTCATTATGTCCTAATCCTATGAATTCTAAGGAGAAATCATTGCATTCTTTGGATGCTGTTAGAGCTTTGTATTATTATGTTGAAGCTACTAAGTCTTTCCGAAAGACTTCTAGTCTATTTGTCATCTTTTCCGGTTCTAGAAAAGACCAGAAAGCTTCTGCCATTTCTTTGGCATCTTGGTTGAAATCTTTATTTCATCATGCCTATGTTGAGTCGGGTAACACTCCGCCTCAAAGGATTACAGCTCATTCTACTAGGTCAGTTTCTACTTCCTGGGCGTTTAAGAATGAAGCTTCGGGTGATCAGATTTGCAAAACAGCAACTTGGTCCTCTTTGCATACTTTTACTAAATTCTACCATTTTGATGTGTTTTCTTCTTCTGAAGCAGTTTTTGGTAGAAACGTACTTCAGCAGTGGTTTCAGTTTGAAGCTTCTGCTTATGTTTTTTCATTAAAATTTTATTCTGGGTGTGGATTATTTTCAGCAGGAATTGGCTGTCTTTATTTTATCCCTCCCTCTCTAGTGACTCTTGTGTGGAAAGATCCACATCTTGGGTAATCATTATCCCATACGTCACTAGCTCATGGACTCTTGCTAATTACATGAAAGAAAACATAATTTATGTAAGAACTTACCTGATAAATTAATTTCTTTCATATTAGCAAGAGTCCATGAGGCCCACCCTTTTTGTGGTGGTTTTGATTTTTTTGTATAAAGCACAATTATTCCAATTCCTTATTTTATATGCTTTCGCACTTTTTTCTTATCACCCCACTTCTTGGCTATTCGTTAAACTGAATTGTGGGTGTGGTGAGGGGTGTATTTATAGGCATTTTGAGGTTTGGGAAACTTTGCCCCTCCTGGTAGGAATGTATATCCCATACGTCACTAGCTCATGGACTCTTGCTAATATGAAAGAAATGAATTTATCAGGTAAGTTCTTACATAAATTATGTTTTTGCCATCAGTTAGATTGGAGTTTTGGGAAAAGATCCCCAAAGTTGATGGGGCTATCTCCACTCTTGCTAAACATACTACTATTCCTACAGAAGATAGTACTTCTTTTAAAGATCCTTTAGATAGGAAACTTGAATCTTATCTAAGGAAGGCTTATTTATATTCAGGTCATCTTCTTAGGCCTGCAATTTCTTTGGCTGATGTTGCAGCTGCTTCAACTTTTTGGTTGGAAACTTTAACGCAACAAGTATCAGATTATAATTTGTCTAGCATTGTTAAGTTGATTCAACATGCTAATAATTTCATTTGTGATGCCATTTTTGATATCATCAAAATTGAGGTTAGATATATGTCTTTAGCTATTTTAGCTAGAAGAGCTTTGTGGCTGAAATCTTGGAATGCTGATATGACTTCTAAATCTAGATGGCTTTCTCTTTCTTTCCAAGGTAATACATTATTTGGTTCTCAGTTGGATTCAATAATTTCAACTGTCACTGGGGGGAAGGGAGTTGTTTTGCCTCAGGATAAAAAACCTAAAGGTAAATCTAAAGCTTCTAACCATAGTAAGGAACAGAAATCTAATCCTTCCCCAAAGGAATCTGTTTCCAATTGGAAGCCTTCCTCAAATTGGAATAAATCCAAGCCTTTTAAGAGATCAAAGCCAGCCCCCAAGTCCGCATGAAGGTGCGGCCCTCATTCCAGCTCAGCTGGTAGGGGGCAGATTAAAATTCTTCAAAGATGTTTGGATCAGTTCGGTCCAAAATCATTGGATTCAGAGTATTGTCTCTCAGGGGTACAGAATAGGATTCAGAGTAAGACCACCTGTGAGAAGATTTTTTTTTTTTTTAATTATTTATTTATTATTTTATAAAACAGTACATTGCAATAAATCCAAAAAACAACAACATTTCTAGTCCCAAGGGGCTAACACAAAAATATACGTAATCACAAATAAGTGTGTAATCATTAATGATAGATCATAAATAAACCAACCGTAAAAATTCTGTAGTGTACATTGCAGTAAAAACAACACTGATTTCAAGTCCCGAGGGAAAGTACAAAAATATACATGATCACAGGTAAATATGAAGTGTCATAAATATAAAATCTCAATTAGTAAATCATGCCTAAACCAAACGTGATGATTCTACAGTGAACTTTACAATAAACATTAAAAAAACCAACACTAATTTAATGTCCCGAGGGACTAACACAAAAATATACATGATCACAAATAAATATAAAGTGTCTAGTAAGAGTCATAAATGAGCCAACCGTGATGCTTCTATCCAAATTATGTGAATCCGTTACAATTTAAAAAAAATAAAAATAAAAATCCATTGTTAAATATAGTGTATTGCAGAGAGATCACCTGTATTCTAACCATACTGACATTATATATATAAAAAAAAAAGAAAGAAGAAGAGAGAGAAAAAAAATATGTATATAATAAGCGAAATTTTGCTCTGTCCAGTCCCGCCACGCCCCCTAACCCTCCCACCCCAGTTTCTCTCACGCATTCCAGTGAACCCAGTAAAGGCTCAGGCTTTCCTGAAGTGTGTTTCAGACCTGGAGTCTTCAGGGGTAATCATGCCAGGTCCGTTTCAGGAACAGGGCCTGGGGTTTTATTCAAATCTATTCATTGTCCCAAAGAAAGAAAATTCATTCAGACCAGTTTTGGATCTAAAGATTTTGAATCGATATGTAAGAGTACCAACTTTCAAGATGGTGACTATAAGGACTATTCTGCCTTTTGTTCAGCAAGGGCATTATATGTCCACAATAGACTTACAGGATGCATATCTTCATATTCTGATTCATCCGGATCACTATCAGTTCCTGAGATTCTCTTTTCTAGACAAGCATTACCAATTTGTTGCTCTTCCTTTTGGCCTAGCAACAGCTCCAAGAATCTTTTCAAAGGTTCTCGGTGCTCTACTCTCTGTAATCAGAGAGCGGGGTATTGCGTTTTTTTCCTTATTTGGACGATATCTTGGTACTAGCTCAGTCTTTACGTTCTGCAGAATCTCACGTGAATCAACTAGTGTTGTTTCTTCAAAGACATGGTTGGAGGATCAATTTACCAAAAAGTTCTTTGATTCCTCAGACAAAGGTAACCTTTTTAGGTTTCCAGATAGATTCAGTGTCCATGACTTTGTCTCTAACAGACAAGAGACGTTTGAAATTGGTTGCAGCTTGTCGGAACCTTCAGTCTCAGTCATTCCCTTCAGTAGCTATGTGCATGGAAGTTTTAGGTCTCATGACTGCAGCATTGGACGCAATCCCCTTTGCTCGTTTTCATATGAGACCTCTCCAGCTTTGTATGCTGAACCAATGGTGCAGAGATTATACAAGGATATCGCAATTAATATCCTTGAATCCCAATGTTCAACTTTCTCTGACTTGGAGGTTAGATCACCATCGTATAATTTTAGGGGCCTCTTTCGTTCGTCCAACCTGGACTGTGATCACAACAGATGCAAGTATTGCAGGTTGGGGAGCTGTTTGGGGATCTCTGACAGCACAAGGGGTTTGGAAATCTCAAGAGGCGAGATTACCAATCAATATTTTGGAACTCCGTGCAATTCTCAGGGCTCTTCAGTTTTGGCCTCTGTTGAAGAGAGAACCATTCATTTGTTTTCAGACAGACAATATCACAACTGTGGCATATGTCAATCATCAGGGTGGGACTCACAGTCCTCAAGCTATAAAAGAAGTATCTCAGATACTTTTTTGGGTGGAATCCAGCTCCTGTCTAATTTCTGCAGTTCATATCCCAGGCATAGACAATTGGGAAGCGGATTATCTCAGTCGTCAGACTTTACATCCGGTAGAATGGTCTCTTCACCCAGATGTGTTTTCTCAAATTGTTCAGATGTGGGGGCTTCCAGAAATAGATCTGATGGCTTCTCATCTAAACAAGAAAATTCTCAGGTACCTGTCCAGGTCCAGGGATCCTCGGGTGGAAGCAGTGGATGCGTTGACACTTCCTTGGTATTATCAACCTGCTTATGTTTTCCCGCCTCTAGTTCTTCTTTCAAGAGTGATCTCCAAAATCATCATGGAACAATAGTTTGTGCTGCTAGTGGCTCTAGCATGGCCTCACAGGTTTTGGTATGCGGATCTTGTTTGGATGTCCAATTGCCAACCTTGGCCACTTCCATTAAGGCCAGACCTTCTATCTCAAGGTCCATTTTTCCATCAGGATCTCAAATCATTAAATTTGAAGGTATGGAAATTGAACGCTTAGTTCTTAGTCATAGAGGTTTCTCTGACTCAGTGATTAATACTATGTTGCAGGCTCGTAAATCTGTTTCTAGAAAGAATTATTATCGAGTTTGGAAGACTTATATTTCATGGTGTTCTTCTCATAAATTCTCCTGGCATTCATTTAGAATTCCTAGAATTTTACTATTTCTTCAGGATGGTTTGGATAAAGGTTTGTCTGCGGAAGCAGTGGATGCGTTGACACTTCCTTGGTATTATCAACCTGCTTATGTTTTCCCGCCTCTAGTTCTTCTTTCAAGAGTGATCTCCAAAATCATCATGGAACAATAGTTTGTGCTGCTAGTGGCTCTAGCATGGCCTCACAGGTTTTGGTATGCGGATCTTGTTTGGATGTCCAATTGCCAACCTTGGCCACTTCCATTAAGACCAGACCTTCTATCTCAAGGTCCATTTTTCCATCAGGATCTCAAATCATTAAATTTGAAGGTATGGAAATTGAACGCTTAGTGCTTAGTCATAGAGGTTTCTCTGACTCAGTGATTAATACTATGTTGCAGGCTCGTAAATCTGTTTCTAGAAAGAATTATTATCGAGTTTGGAAGACTTATATTTCATGGTGTTCTTCTCATAAATTCTCCTGGCATTCATTTAGAATTCCTAGAATTTTACTATTTCTTCAGGATGGTTTGGATAAAGGTTTGTCTGCAAGTTCCTTGAAAGGACAAATCTCTGCTCTTTCTGTTTTATTCCACAGGAAAATTGCTAAACTTCCTGATATTCATTGTTTTGTACAGGCTTTGGTTCATATCAAGCCTGTCATTAAATCAATCTCTCCTCCTTGGAGTCTTAATTTGGTTTTGAAAGCTTTACAGGCTCCTCCTTTTGAGCCTATGCATTCTTTGGACATTAAACTACTTTCTTGGAAAGTGTTGTTCCTTTTGGCCATCTCTTCTGCTAGAAGAGTTTCTGAATTATCCGCTCTCTCTTGTGAATATCCTTTTCTGATTTTTCATCAGGATAAGGCAGTTTTGCGGACTTCATTTAAATTCTTACCTAAGGTTGTGAATTCTAACAACATTAATAGAGAAATTGTTGTCCCATCTTTGTGTCCTAATCCTGAGAATTCTTTGGAGAGATCTTTACATTTTTTGGATGTGGTGAGAGCTCTGAAATATTATGTTGAAGCCACTAAAGATTTCAGGAAGACTCTAGTCTATTCGTTTTCTTTTCTGGCTCCAGGAAAGGTCAGAAGGCTTCTGCCATTTCTTTGGCATCGTGGTTAAAGCTTTTGATTCATCAAGCCTTTTTGGAGTAGGGTAAAGCTCCGCCTCAGAGAATTACAGCTCTTTCTTCTAGATCAGTTTCCACTTCTTGGGCTTTTAAGAATAAAGCTACGGTTGATCAGATTTGCAAAGCAGCATCTTGGTCTTCTTTGCATACATTTACTAAATTCTACCATTTTGATGTGTTTGCTTCTTCGGAAGCAGTTTTTGGTAGGAAAGTTCTTCAGGCAGCTGTTTCAGTTTGATTCTTCTGCTTATGATTTAAGTTTTTCTTTTTTGAGAATAAACTTATATTTGGGTTGTGGATTTATTTTTTTCCAGCGAAATTGCTGTTTTTATTTTGTCCCTCCCTCTCTAGTGACTCTTGCGTGGAGTTCCACATCTTGGGTATTGCTATCCCATACGTCACTAGCTCATGGAGTCTTGCCAATTACATGAAAGAAAACATAATTTATGTAAGAACTTACCTGATAAATTAATTTCTTTCATATTGGCAGGAGTCCATGAGGCCCACCCTTTTTTATGGTTATGATTTTTTTGTATAAAGCACAATTATTTCCAAATTCCTTTGTTGATGCTTTTACTCCTTTCTTTATCACCCCACTTCTTGGCTATTCGTTAAACTGAATTGCGGGTGTGGTGAGGGGTGTATTTATAGGCATTTTGAGGTTTGGGAAACTTTGCACCTCCTGGTAGGATTGTATATCCCATACGTCACTAACTCATGGAATCTTGCCAATATGAAAGAAATGAATTTATCAGGTAAGTTCTTATATAAATTATGTTGTTTTTTTTTTAGGACGTACCCTGCACGTCGTCGGTCATTAAGGGGTTAAGCATTTCTCTACTTTAATAAAGGAAATCAATGAGATTAATTTAATTTGCATCCCCCCAGGGAGCTCTTAAAGGAGTTTGCAGAATGTATTAGGTTTTTTTTTTTAGTTTTTTTTTATTGAGGTTATGCGTTGAAGAAAATAACATACAGTGGTAAATTTGCAATAATAAATGTAAGTACATCATTTGTCAATAAACAATGTTGAATATAGAAAGGCAAAAAAAATCAAAAACAGAAAGTATAACAATGCCTGATAATAGACAAGCTTCTCAAACCTCTAAGTTTATGAATATAATAGCGTAACTGGCTGACTAGTTAAAAGGACTCTTATGAGCCCATTAGCTACATGAGAGTGGGATAGCATATGGTAGTCAGATCTGCGGCCTCTATTGGGCCTAAGGGTAGCATATAGTGAAAATATTATAAGGGAAGGGGAATTTCAGCGGGTAAGCACTGCTTATAAAATAGGGGGGGGTGGAGGGGCGGAGCCATATAGGAGATCTTCCTGTGAAGATTAGTTGCACTTTAAATCTTATTGTCGCAGGGGCGATTATAGGACAGAATATCAGTAAGGGTCATATGGCATTGGAATGCATAAGATTTATAAGCCAGTTCACCAAAATAATAAATCTTCTAAAGGAATCTTACTTTAACATGAACACCTACAAGAGCAACACATCCCAACCCATGCAAAATATCAGCACAAAAAGTTTAGTTTAAACAAAGCCATAGTTTCACCTAACGGTGAAGGACCTTGCAGTGATACTGGTGTTACTCAAGCTAGTATTAAATCTCTAACTTCAATATGGATGTACAAAGAATATTATCATATTAATAAATAAACCCAGTTGCAACAAGGTATGCCTAATAATGTAATTGTTATAAGGTTCTCATATTTCAGCTATACACAGTATGTAGTACTGGCTTATAGAGTACCGGGATAAAATATAGAATCCTGTATGTAGAAAGATAGAACCACTATCGGATATACTTATTTTAGCTGTAAAATGATATATAAAATAGATTTATAAGTGTCTCGTAATATCTATGTGAGACAGAGCTTCATGAAGGACAAAGTTTAAGTAAGACTAACAAGAAACGAGAAATGTCTACATGTTAACTATCCAATATCTGAGGTAATACTACATAGCAACTTCAACTGTAGAATATTGTTAGATTGGAGCACAGATACGATTAAAGCAGGTCCAGTACAATGAGCTGTACCTACCTTAAAAAGTAATACTGCCCTGACTTTTCCTATGTGAAGAATATTACTGTCTGCCCCATTCAATGGTTATAGAATAAATTGTGCTCATTCAGGGTTATTATCAATCGTTATCTGCTTTCGCTTGCAAATAGAATAATACCAAAGATAACATTGGGGATATATAACAAAAGTTGGAGACGCATCTACAGTTAAAGTAGTTGTAACAGTTAACCTGCCATGAGTTTAAAATTCTGTAAGTCATATTGGCTTGTTCAAGAAAAGATCATATAGCACACAGTCAATAATATACCCCTATAATAATAGCAGCATAATAAGTAGACCATAGGAAATATGTAAATATCCAGTAGTGAATAGATGTTTTGTATAGCAACTGGATTATAGATATGGCACTATCTTATAAGCTCACAAGTTATTTAAGGCAGACCTAAAGACTCATGTGAATAAGCTAGCATATTTAAGGAAGTCCATCAGGAGATAAAGTTAAAGCAAAGATACAAAATACATATGAGTCAGATAAACCTGAAAGCAAATAGAGAACAAAATGGGCAGGTCTGGTTGTAAGGGGTTAGAATAGGTATCCAGCAGACCATCTTATGGCGTTCGCTCAGAAGTAGACGCAGTGGCGTCACTAGGGGGGGGCGGGGGGGGCGGGCCGCACCCGGGTGACACCCACCAGGGGGTGACACCAAAAAAAAAAAAAAAAAAAATTTTTTTTTTTTTTTTTTTTTAATTTTATTGAAATTCAAAGAAATACAATGTTGAGATGCATAGATTTTTTTATTAGAGGGGCTGGCATTTGTGAACATTGGTGGGACTGGGGAAGATGTAGACACACAATTTTTTTGCCCCTTGAGCCAGTGCTGCAATTTCAACAAATAGTTTTCCCGGCTGCTTTTGCTTGTTTGTACTTTGCTTCTCCCCTGCCCAATTTCGCTATGAATGTTGTGGGCATGCCGTGGGGCTTGCAAAGTTGCGCTGCTAGCCTAAACCTGCCTGCCTATCTGTGCTCACTGCTCAGTGATATGTGGAGCAGTTGAGTCACTCACTGCTGTGCTGTCTCTCTAAACGGGAACTGGCAAATCATGAGGGGATGCCTGGCACCTGACCGCATGACTGTTTGACACTGTCTTTAAAGTGAAGGAGCCACGTATGATGCCCACCAGACCAGTACAGTTACGGTACACTAAATGCACACTGAAGAGGTAGGAGAGGAGGGCGGGCGGGGTCTGGGGGTGGGCAGAGTGCAGAGTTGATTGGCCATAAGAAGCAGTAGGCACGCGGCCTGGGGCTGTGCACTGACAGACTTGGAACAGAGTCAGAGAGCAGAATTTTCATAGTTTGCACCTAAAACTTTTCTTTAGTGATTTATTTTAGAGTGCTCTGTTTATCTTTCATTTGATGCTCTGCTGAGCCAGGGAGCAGCTCTAGGCATGAGCTTTATAATTAATGCAGTGCAGTTTACATATTTTGTATGTGTGTGTGTCTGAGTTTTTGTGTGTCTCAGTGTTTTTGTGTGTGTGTGTCTAAGTGTTTTTGTGTGTGTGTTTTTGTGTGTGTGTCTGAGTGTGTTTCCGAGTGTTTGTGTGTGCATCTGAGTATGTTTTAAGTGTGTCTGAGTGTTTGTATGTGTGTTTGCCTGTGTTTTTGTGCGTGTCTGCTTTCTGGGGGGGGGGGTGACACCATAACTTACCGCACCGGGTGACACCAACCCTAGTGACGCCACTGAGTAGACGCTCGTTTAGTATATATTGAGATGTGGGTATCCGTATAGGTTTGTTACTCTAGGTCGGATAGGTGGTACCGGAAACTAGTTTGACCCGCACTTAGGGGGGTACATGAGCCCCTAAACCTTATTTTCAGCCTGCAGTCTAATAACTGGGGTACCTAGGTGTTCTTATAACTATGATTGCGGCAAGTGAGCTCATTTTACAATCTTATAATATGCATAATAACTATCTGAAAAAGAGAACAAAACTGTTAACATTCCATGAAATCAAGAGCGAATCATTTATACACAGTCTCAACCCTATACTTATGGAAAACATTTAACTAGGCTATGATATAACTGGGGTGGCGAGAGTAGCACACCTATCAAAACTAAGTACATCTCAGGATAAAAATAAAGCCGAGGCTAGCTATAGCACATAAAAAAAAAATATTTATCAAATTCTGGTTCCAGATATCTGAAACATCATGTCTAAAGTTCCCAGTAATGCCCCGAATCTATGTTCATAAGGTGTGTTTATGGGTGATAAATTTTGATTTCCAAGGTAGAGAATTCACAGAGAGATAAGTAAATGACCTAGGCAAGTAGGTCACATGAGTCTACTGTGCAGATCCAACTGTTATTACACTATAGCATCCCTCTAGTGGTGGCACATATTAATTACGTCTTCTATCGGGATGTTTCAGTGATAAATCAATACAGATAACCTATACATACAACATACCTATATACTGGTAAAACATTACACATTTAGCTATGTTTAGGTATATCATATGACACAAATCCTAATTGGGAAGAGAGCAAGCAGATAACAAAGATTAGAGTCACTGTCCTGTAACAGCTGGGGAGACAGATGTATCCGGCATTGCTATTACCATAAATAGTTCCCAGTGTTAGTAAATGACTGCATCCTATATATTGGAAGGAACCTTGTCTGCTTTACATATGTTTGGGGCGAAAATGAATATAGCCCAAAATACATCACTTGGTATAGATACATATAGTGTATATAATATTTACGATCACAATATAGATTATAGCACATGTAGAGGGGTCTCATTACATATACCCTCAGGTGCAATTTGGGCTATTATCAACAGCCCTGGAGTCCGTCCTTTAACCAATGCCCATAGCAGGTGTAGCACCCATCTCTGACAGCTGTACTTGGATGGAGGAGACATAGAGCCAGCTACAAAGGTCCCGTAGAACACTTCCGTGACACCATCTTGAGGAGTTATGGACATCTAACCTCCGATAAGGTGGAAAGTCCAGATCAGCTATGCGATTCAGCTTGTGTGATGTCGCTCTCCTGGGAACAGCCGCATAGGCGCTATACTCCGTATCCTTAACTTCCTCCGAGTCCGGCGTGGTGTATCCAAGATCCGGCCTTCTCATGCGCACTTGTAAACTCTCACTGTCTGAGTCGGAGCAATGCTCGGACTCTCCTGCTAGACCATCTGTCACTTTGAGAGGCATGGAGTTGTCCAGTATATGTAAGGAATGCAAATGAATTGCTACGATTGCTCCTGAAATATTGCCGCCATCTTGCGAGCCATGTAGATTGTTGAACTGTTCGAGGAGTTGCGCACATAGCCGGCCCATTTTCTGATCTTCCAGAATCCCATAAACATTATCCTCAAATTTGTGTAGTGCTGCCTCTAGATCCATTTAGCGGATATTGAAAGGAGAATGCTTCACAAATGTTAGGCGGAGTTTTACCCACACCACCTATTTAGCTGTTGTAGGCCCTAGATTATGATGCTACTAAAATAGCTAGAAAGTCCACAAATCCGAATTCTGCCCCCCAAAAAGCTAGCAGATGTAGTTGCCTTTAATCTCTGCACATTTGTAAAAACTAGGCAGTTACAAAATTGAGTATTTGTCCATTTTTAACCAGTTATGGCAGAGGAGCTCCAGGCATACACGTCTGCTCACTTTGCCAGCCGGCTACGCCCCCCATATTAGTTTTTTTTTTATTATTATTTTTCTACAACTGTTGTTTTTTTTTAAGCTAAGTAAACCTTTTTTTACCACGTGCCACCACGTGTTGGAATATTCCCCTCCTGACCACTAGGAGGAGGCAAAAAATACCCCAACACACCAGAGCTTTAAATCCCTCTTGCTTCCCATGATCCTTAGTCATTTCCTTTTACCTCTTTGAAGGAAAAGTGAAGTTCAAGATCTATTTAACATTTAAAAGGGGATCCTGTAACCAATCTGAGAACCTAATCCTTCTCATAGTAACCTGTCATTCAGAGTGGCAAACTAAGGATCTCTGAGAAATGTTGCAGGCCTCCCAGGTTTATTGTGCACTTGTCCATCAATCCCCTGGTCTTCAGTGAGCTGCTCCTTGTCGATCCACAGCCCTCCCCAGGTGAAATGTTGACTTGTCCACCAATCCCTTGGTTGAGAAACAAGCTGCTGCAGCTGAGGAAAGCCCAGTGGACAGAGGTGCTTATTGGTAAGTACCTGCACCTTACAAGCCCAGCACTATTAGTATGAATATGTACACATGATTCACATAGGCTGGGGATGTATATTATCCACCATACACCTTATACTAGCAGTTTTAACACTTTTGAAAAACTTTGTTTTTTGAGGTTACTGTTGCTTTAAATTTAGTGTGTTGGCTTAGAATGCTCAAATTTTACTTCTGAGCTATGCACACTATGTTTTATTTCACCTGTGCTACATTTCTGTCTGCTACCTTCGGTTTTTTAGCTTTTATTGCTCGTTGGTAAAGCAGGCGTGCTAAGGGTTATCAGTCTTAGCGCTAGGGTTGCCAGCTGTACTCCATAAAAATACTAGACAAGCTGTAGGTGACTGGCCATGAGGGTAGGTGGGGTCACACAATGCCCCTCTCCCAAAAAAACAAAAAACTAAATCCTGTACCTTAGCACACACTCTTGATCCAACATATATATTTTTCACAACCTAGCAGTCATTTTACCTCTTGGCTGCCAGTAACATACAAATCAATAATGTTACTTATTTGATTGCCAGTAACACATGCAAACTGTAGTGATTTGACTCCATTGCCTCTCCCTTGTTTCTGCTTCATATTGGTAATTTATTAAGGCATAGAAGGCCTTTTACATTTAGATAACACTTGGTCACATAAAAAAAAAACTAAACATTTAAGTGTCCAGTACTTTTGTAAAGATTTTACTGGTCAGCCTGCTAAACTGTCCAGTTGAATGCTGGACACCTGACAACCCTACTTAGCACGCTTTATAGCTTGCAATTTCTGTGTGACAATCCTTTCCTGTTCATGTTCTGCTGTAACATTCTCAGGACCGGTGGAGGTGGTAAGGCTCTCTGTGCTGCCACTTCTGTGTGGTGTGACAATTTCTCAGAACTTGTCCAAGAAGTCTACCCAGCTCCCAAGAACACATGAAAGTGTGTGTGGGGGAGAGACCTGTTCATTATCCCTGGGTATTAAAAATCATTTCCCAGAGGTACAGAGTTTTTTGTTCAAGGACTCCTCGGGGAAGATACTTCCTGTCTCAAGTGCTTTGAGGTGCTTCAGAGTCATGGTTGGAAAATAAATCTTCCAAAGAGTTTGTTTACACCTCAGACTTGTGTGTTTTTTTTCTGGGGTTTATAATCAATTCTGTGACAATGTCCTTGTCTCTGACAGATCAGCACAGATTGAAGCTGCAACAGGCTCTTCTGCAGCTGAATCCTCTCCCTTCTGTAGCTCGGTGTATGGAAGTTGTGGGTCTCATGGTGGTTACATCAGATGCAGTTTTATTTGTATAAGCTTCGGGCCCTCCAATTGCAGATGCTAAATCAATTGAATGGAGACCATGAAGATCTGGCTCAGAGGATTCTGTTAGATCACAGGACAATGCAATCCTTTAATTGGTGACAGACTCACCAGTCCCTGTTCAGGGAGCCTCTTTTCTTCATACAGCGTGGAGTGTAATTTCCACAGATGCCAGCCGGCTATGTTGGTATGCAGTCTGGGGGTCTCGGAGAGTGTTTGGTCTCCTCAGGAGGCAAGGTTACTAATAATATTTTGGAACTCCATGCAATCTTTAGGACTCCCCAGTTCGTCTGACCTCAGACCTCTTTTCTGAGATTCCAGTCAGACAATGTCACAACGATGGCTTATGTCAATCTTTAGGAAGTAACTTGCAGTACCTCAGCCCTGAGGGAAGTTTTCTGTATCAGTTGGGCAGAATACTATAATTGGAGGATTTCTGCAATTTGTTTTCCAGGTGTGGACAATTGGGAGGCAGACTTTCAAAGTCGCTAGTCTCTTCACCCACCCAGAGCAAAATTCTCTGAATCAGGAAGTGTCTGACCAAATTGTGATACATTGGGGTCTGCCGGAGATGGATCTCATTACCTTCCATTTGAATCACAAACTGCCTTAGTATTGTGCCAGGACACACAGGCAAGCCTGATAGATGCCCTAGTGGTTTCTTAGTCATTCAACCTGATTTACATATTTTCTCTGTTTGTGTTGCAATCCATGGTGATACCCAGAATCAAGCAGGAACAAGCCTCAGCAATTCTGATTAGTCCAGCGGGGATTTAGTTTGCCTTCGTCTAATGGTAGGGAAGGATCTGCAAATATACCCAAACCCCAAGAGCTCTATAAAACCCCTCCCACCTCACAGGTACCTATGTCTTGTCTTTGCCTCCGCTGGAGGTGGTTTAAGAATAAAGATATGCATTTGATTCTACAGAGAGAGGGGTTTTCAGTCTATGTTGAGGCTGTTTTCTCATCAGAGTACAGTATTTGTCAGAGGGATGTATATGGGGTATAGATAATGGCTCTTTATTTCACCTTATGGGTAAATTTGTCACAGATCTTCCATAATCGGTTGTATTGACTTGTCTTTTGCCTCCTTCTATGGATCTACAATATACTTCTATTACATAACTTCTGCTGATATGTTTCAGTACTGGTTTGGCTTCCTAGTGGTTTACTAGTAGATGAGTGCCTGTTGGTAAGTATCATATTTGTATCTATATGTCATTCTATAGCCATATGTGAGTATCTATAGTTATATATTTATTTGCGCTTATCAGATTTTTTTTTTAGTTAATTTGAATTTTTCACTACTTGTGTATTAGGTAAGCACATCGTTTTTTTTTTTTTGCACACTCTGGAGTGTTATTTTTTTCTGCACACTTTGGCTTTTGGGTTAACCCACATCGAGTTAGCACACCTTTGCCCTCTTGTATGCGCACGTCGAGTTTGGTGCACTAATCTCTTTTAGAACAGTTGAATTTTAGTGCGTGTCTTCCAGGCTTTGGATGTTGTTTAATTTTATATAGCTTCTTTAGGAGGTGGTAAGTTTTCCATTACTCAAGAGCTTTTTTAAGGGGTTATATTTATGCTATTGTAGTTCAATGCTATAATGAAGTTTTCTGATTCTTTCCCTAAATCTACCATAGAAGCTGAGTCCCCTGTGAGCATTATAAAAAAATCTGTTAATGCATTCAGATCAACCTAATGCTGCTTCTATGAGTGTGTTGTTTAACTGTATGATGTTCTGAAATGATCCACAAGGTTCTTTTAAATACAAATCCACAGAGAGGCAGCACCTTGCAATATAAAAAGTCTTTATTTCCACATACTGGAATAAAATAGTGACGTTTTGGGTACAGGACCCTTAATCATACAAAGCTCAAACACACTATTCAATCCTTATATAGGCCCACCTGCACACAGGTGTTCAATTAACACCTCTTAGCAACCCCACCTAGAGGTTACTTACTTAATTACAACAAGCTTCAGATTTTTTCCATTCTTGCTACACCTTAATGCAGGATGGCAATTAAAATCAATACAAAAAATTTATACATAGCAAGGGTTTTAAATAAACATATTTATTATTTCTGAGCCCTGACACCTGAGCTGCATGCCATTCTGTCTGCTGAGCTCTTCCTGACTGCTGCATAGCTAATCACTTCCTGGGGCATCAGTTCCCTTCCTGTAATCTGACCCTTATGCATCTGCATTACAGGCTCAGCTCAGCACATCTCTCCTTTTCTAAACAAAACAAACAACACAAAAACAAACATTTACATACCTCCCAACATTTACAAATTGGAAAGAGGGACACTCCCCCCCCCCCAAAAAAAAATGGGTGATGTTATGGGCTGGCGCAGGGGTGGGAAATGGCTTAAAAAATTAAAATAAAATAAAAATCATGACACACAACACACCACATAATGACACACAACAACCACATATACACACATGCAGACACATACCCAACATACACACACATGCAGATACCCAACAGACACATACCCAACATACACACACATGCAGATACCCAACATACACACCCAACATACACACACCACATACACACACATGCAGACACACACCCCATACACACACATGCAGACACACACCCCATACACACACATGCAGGCACACAACAACATACACACACCACATACACACACATGCAGACACACAACAACATACACACACCACATGCACACATATGCAGACACACAACAACATATACACACACATGCAGACACACAACAACATACACACACCACATAGACACACATGCAGACTATAGTTGCCACCCGCCCCGGCTTCACCAGGACAGTCCCGGTCTAAGGCTCTGTGTCCCGTGTCCCAGAACTAGCCTCAAATGCCCCGGGCTAAGCGCTCCCCTGGCGCAGCAAGCCGCAGTGAGCAGACTTTACAAAACATTAGCTGGCCAGAGGAGCGCTTAGCCTGGGTTTACAACGGGTGGGTGGAGTCTCCAGGAGAGAGTGAGACAGAGATTGGTGTGGGAGTCTGGGATGGACAGTGGGAGGGGGGAAGAGGGTCGTCGTCACATCCAGCTGCAGCTGAAGCCCCAAATACTTAGTTTATGGAGCTATCCGAATTGGAGGAGCGGCGTTAGCCGGTGCCGGGGCTCTTTATTCTGCTTCACTGTTGATGAGTAGGAGCGAGCGGCAAACAACAGGTCTTCTAAGTGTGTGCTCAGGTGAGGGGAGACTTATGTATGTAAGGACAGTGACGTGATTGTGTGTACCATACAGGGCAGCACTGTCACACAGCGGGTGGTAAAACTTACGGTAGGAGCTACAGTATGCAGCAGAAACAGATTAATTATAGTGCTGGCAGCTGGGAACAGTATTTTATTATTTATAAACTCGATTAGCAGTAGATCCTATCATTTCCACAAGAGAGAGAATGAAGTGAAATCTTGCAACTGTCCATGACAACAAGTTGTTACAATGTTGATACATGCTTATCTGATGTAGCTGCAAAGTGCAAGGAGCATATATTATTAACATCAAGTGCTGTTAAGGTTGTTTACCTTCAAGTGATTTGCTTCTTAAATTTAGAAGAATGATTAATGTAGTTCACACCTGTTGATATACAGCCCAATGTTTCTGCCTGTCTTCCACTGGTTAATGGATAACTGTACCAGGTTCAAAACATAAACTTTGCTGTTTACAGGTAAACAATCAGAAAAGCAATGACTTATTTTGTTAGTAAGATGTGTATGTATATAACACACATACATTTTTAACAAAGTAGATTAGTTAAAAATCATATTATACAGTTATAGAAATAGGGGTGTTTTTGATAAAGCAAATTAGTATGGTCATTTTTTTTGTGGGGGCTTAATTATGTGTAAATATAATTAAAATATATATATATATATATATATATATATATATTATAACATATGTGTATATATATATATATATATATAAATATATAATATACAGTGTATATCTATATCTATATATCAGTGACGTGCGGTGAGGTCAGAGGCTGGTGAGGCACTAGATATGATACGCTGGAGTTCCCCCAACAGGGAAGGTTTTAATTATAGCTGAACCAGTGCACAAGTGAAATAATCAGCTGATGGATGAGAGCAAGTTAGCAACCACTGTGGTAACTTACTGATCAGGATTACTTCACTTGTGCACCAATTCAGCTATAATGAAAACCTGGCCTGTTGGGGGTACTTGAGGACCGTGGTTGAGAAACACTGCACTGCACCAGCTCATCTAAAATGTGTTGGTTATCTGGAGAATAAATCACACATACTCACTGACACACACACTGCTCACATACCCATTGACACAATTTTGTGGCACAGTGCCAGTAACTAAGGGCTCGATTTATTAAAGCCCTACGGCTGCAAGTTCTCATAAGAACTTTCTCACCGTAATTTAACAAGCAGTGGTTACTAGACCGCTGCTTCCCTAACCTCTCCGCCACCTCTAATGTGGCGAAATTCAATCTCTGCGGTCGAGTCCGACCGAGGAGATTGACAGCTCCTGCCCGTGCATGATTGGCTGTGCACAGGCAAGGGGCTGGATTGCACGCACGAGCAAAATTGTGCTTGTGTGCAATGGTTAATACCTGCGGGTAATTTTGCCCCTCCACAGGCGAGCTGAGGCATACAGGGGCGCGTATATGTGCCCCTGTACGCCTCAGCTTTGATAAATCTAGCCCTAAGCAATTAGAATGATGCACAATCTCTTCTATACACACTACAACAAGAAAAATAATTTACCATACTAAGAGGTGCCATGCCACATATCCACTCCAAGTTTCCTATTATGAGTGTAAGAAGCTAAAAAGACATTGCATGCAGCCCTGCTCAATGGAGCACACACAAACGGCCCTTGTCTGACTTTTAGCCTAACAAGGGATTGCTATATAAAGTTTAAAAGGTCAGATGCAAAATCCTAAACAGGAAATAAGAAGGCGCCAATAGGGTGATATCGTCAAGAACTCAAACAGACAATACAGATGGACAATTTAGTACTCACAAACGATGCAACACTTGATAATGCCTGAAATTGCAAGCCGGGACCTCAGTCGCCCAGCAGAAAACAAACGGCAATGGCCACCAGTCGATCACGTGCGACCTTCCACCAATCAGGATCAGACCTGCAACAACGCCTTCCAATGGATTAACCAATCGTACCAAGAGCTGGAAAGGGTGTGTGGATATGATGCGCCCTGTTGTTGCCAAAGTGTTGTTGGCAACAACAGGGCGCATCATATCCACACACCCTGGAACCTGTGGTAAAATTGAATTGCTCAGTGATGTCTCTGCAATACTTGCAGAGACATCACTGAGCAATTCAATTTTACCACAGAAATAAGGTTTAAGACAGGCTTTTTATATATAATTTGTGGTTATTCAACTATTTATTAACCCAGTTATGGTAGTAGAAATCATCCAGCTACATAGCCTAATAGTGCAAACTGCACTAGGCATCAGTCTTTGATTGATTGCATTTGCACCTGCCACAATCTCTTTGTACAACATTATATATTTGATTTTGCACAGGTTGGCAGGTGTGCACACATTGCTCTGGCCTTCTTTTTCTCATTAGCAGAATGCAGATGCTGGGTTGCTTTGCAGTTTGCACAGTGCAGCATGTATTTGCAGATTTTGCACTGCTGGCTGACCCACATAACCCAACCCTGGTGTTGTAGTATAAAAAACACCAATAATTAACTTAGACCGTCCCTAGGCCTAGACAACAACAAAGTAAACCCAGCAATGATTGCAATGCAATAAGTATTATTAACAAAGAGACTCAGGCTATGGGTGTCAGACAGATTGCCAGTGAGTGTACTGGGTGCCACTGCCTACTGCCTATATTAACTATAAGTAGACACACAGTACCCATAGCCTGAGCCTCTTTGTTAATAATACTGATTGCATTGCAATCATTGCTGGGTTTGCTTTGTTGTTGTCTAGGTCTAGGGTGAATGATGCTGGGTTAAGAAGCTTTGCAGTTTGCACAGTGCAGCAGGTATTTACAGATTTTGCACTGCCAGCTGCCCCACCTAGCCCAACCCTGGTGGTGTAGTGTAAAAAAACACCAATAATTAACTTAGACCCTAGGCATAGACAACAACAAAGCAAACCCAGCAATGACTGCAATGCAATCAGTATTATTAACAAATAGGCTCAGGTTATGGGTGTCAGACAGATTGCCAGTGAGTGTACTGGGTGCCTACTGCCTATATGAGCTATATAAAATAAGCTAAGCCTTAAATCCCAGCCTTACCTCTTGACATATTGGGGATGGGTGTTCAGAATGTTATGACAGTAACAGCAAGAAAAAAGAAAAAAAAATTGTACACAATAATGAGGCATAATTTAGCAGCTATAGTTTAAAATAAGGGTGTGTTTTTCTAAAATTCAAATTAAGAACCAAGTCACAGGACAGATATCAGTAAGTTTGTAAAATGTCATTGCTCTGCTAAAAATCTATTGTCAAGATTTGAAGGTGTGCCCTTATAAACAACAAAGGGTGCTTAGGCATCACAGCTTTAAACCATTCCCATAATTTATGTCACCTTAGATGAATCCTGGGTAAAAAGGCAAGAGAGCAGTGGGTACACAGCGGCATTGGGCACAGCGGAAAAGGTCATGGTATACTTGTAGTGATCATAGCTATGTGAGGACTCATTCAGCCTAGTAAAAATGTATCACATCTTTTGGATATTCAATAAATAAGACGTTTATTTGATACTGAGATCTGGACAGAATTAGACCTAATTATTATTTAGATGAGAGGATAATGTCTCTAGATGATTGGAGACTCTAGAAATGAAAATATCCATTTATTCCCATAGTAAATGAGTCTGCATGGGACTGAGACTTCACCTGCCTCCTCAGTCAATTAGGAATGTGTTGAAAATCCTAGCAGAAAATGAGTTAAATTAACCGTTAGCTAATTTCCTTGTGTTACCCCCTACATAATCCCCCCTTTTCAGAATGTCCCAGAAATTACTACCACATGTTGCAGTTCAAATAGGACCCACTGAAACATTGACTAAATGGTTCTTGTCCCAAGCCCACATAATAACACTATAGCCAACACTACAGTCTTCAAAGCCTCTGGCACTAACAAAGCTGGGGGTCCTAGCTTCACAACTTTTTGCAGGAGGGGAAATCAAAATTGTGAATGTAAAAAGACCTGCCTATTACAGTACACACTATCTTCGTTGCTGCTATGAGCCAGGACAGAGGACCCAGTAACACCGGCATATATCTATTAAAGAAAAAAAAAATACAATGAACTTGCCTTTCTCACCGGCAGCAGCTCTCCTCACACTGGCTCACACGTGACGTGACTCGGATGTGTCGGCCCTCTTCCCGGTTCCCGCCCAGACCTACAAGAGTGAGAAGAGAGACAGTGACAGACTCAGTCACATGAGTCTGGCACTGTCTCTCTCCTCACACTGGCTCACACGTGACGTGACTCGGATGTGTCGGCCCTCTTTCCGGTTCCCGCCCAGACCTACAAGAGTGAGAAGAGAGACAGTGACAGACTCAGTCACATGAGTCTGGCACTGGAACGGTGATTGGCTCCCGACTCCCAAGTCACTCCCGAGGCGTTTTAGAGAGCAGCCTCTCTTAGAAGTGGTATGGGCCGCAAAAAAGCATTATGTGCCACTAGGTGGCGCTGTCTCCAGCCCATAGATACATTTAGAAAACCATCCATTTTGCGCAATGGAGGGGGAGCTGAACGGCTCACAGCCTCTCAATTGCGCAATATGAATCTCAAGAATCAACATTGCACAATTCATATGATGGTGGTGGTGGAGTCAGCGTTCGGGGGGGGGGGGGGGGGGGGTTACCTTTTTTGACACTTTTTTTTTTTTCCATAAACTTAAATTCGTTTTTTTTATAAAAGATTATTTAAAAGTGTAATACACACATAGGACTGCCTCCCCTGCCTCCTATGACCGCACGTCGGTTACGCTGCTTTTTTGCAGATGTTAGGTTTTTTTTTAGCCGGCTCTGCCCTATTGATTCCTATGGGGAAATCATGCACGAGCACGTTACGCCAGCTCAACACTACCGTAAGCAGCGCTGGTATTGAGGTGAGATGTGGAGCTAAATTTTGCTCTCCACTCACTTTTCTGCGGCTAACGCCGGGTTTGTAAAAACCCGTAATACCAGCGCTGTCTGTAGGTGAGCGGTGAGCATAAACTGCTCATTAGCACCGCACACCATTACCAACAAAAACTCGTAATCTAGCCGACTGTGCGGCAAAGTGATTATATTTTTTGCAGATCCTAGATTTTTGTCCATAGGCTGGACATTTGCAAAACTCATGACATTTTCCACATTTCCCACATGACATATCTCTTTGAAAAAGCTTTGTTGCAAAACATGTTAGGGGAGTAGGGACCTACTGTCTCTCTCCGGTTGTGTGTGTGTTTTTTAATTAGCGGTTACGGTACCCTGGGTGCCTCTATTTTTAATATTATGGTTGCTCCAAATAATTTAAACTTATATTACTAAGTATGTTGACGACTGACCATTTATACAGTCGTAGAGAACTCAACCTCATTATTTATTAATTTAATCGTGGCTAGTCTCTAATAGGGTGGCACGTTTTGCTGTGCTCTTACCGTACCTCCGGTTTACCACTTTGGTACCGGAATCTATATTTATTATAGACAAAATACTGGGGCTTTCCGTTTATGCTATAATAATCATCCTATACTAGTACGGCAAGGTGACATTTGTTCACAGCATAACAGTGCGATATTAGGATATTGGCACACTCGCATTACAGCATGTATTAAATGCCTAATATCATAAATCTATGTATGCCTAATAATGGGGATTTAGACTTTATGTAAATACGCATTGGGCATTCCCTAGTCCTCCTGGGGAATATTATATTGACTATATACCAGCATTTCATCTTGAAGCAGTGTCCAGCTTTGAAATCCGATGTTAATAAACCTCACAAGTGAATCACACTGACTATCCCTTCTATATATATGTGTCTACCTATCAAGTTCTTACAGTAATAATAATTCCATACCAGTGCTGCAGTGAGACAGCAGTTCACAGCACACTATTACATTAGTTAGATATTATGGGATATACAATGTGCTGAATATTTAATATTGATTATTTAATATTATAATTCTAGGAAATATTTTAAGGTGACACTCACCACATACTTTAATATTAAAATTCTAGGAAATATTTTAAGGTGACACTCACCACATACTTCTCAGCTATTGTGGACTTACCACATTCAGTATATAGCCTGCTTCCAATCAGTACCTGGGTACAGCTCTGCATTGTGATATTTACCTTAAATCTAAGTGAATCACACTGACTATATTGATATATCTTTATAGACATTAGTCCACTGCCCTGACTGAGTATATACTGACTATGGGATATATACTGTAATAATGAACACTGTATAGGCTCTCATTCACTATGAATTTGGATGATTCACCACAATAGTACTCTAAGTTTGAATTTTCTAACATTAGTACCAGCATTTACTTCTACATCAAGAGAAACCTGAGGTTCAATAATTTGTTCAAACTTATTTTGGTTTGGCAGGAGGTCATTTATATTTCTGTTCTGGCACTGCCCGCTATTGCCATATATTTTAGAGACCTATTTAGATCCTTGGGTTGAGTTTCTCTACTGACCCTATTACTTATGTCACCCAGATACACCGCTACTGTGTTTTTAATATTTAGTTTTTTTTGTTCCCATTGTTTTATCTTTACTAATATTAATAAAAGTTAAGTTTTACACGTCTCAAACCAGATATGTACATAAATACATTTTCCTTTCTGTGACCAGTTGCGTTGTTATCAAAATACAAGTTGTTGAGTGCTATAATAGTACACTCCTTTTCAGTCTTGTACTGAATCCTCTTGTACATTCCCTCTATTTAGTATACAGCACCTGCCCAATATCTCATGAATACTTAGCCTTACATGAAGGTCTTATTTCACTGACACTATTAAGGGCTACAACCTTTGTAGTGCCATCGTTATTGTTCTCTAGCTATTGATGACAAATGGACACAGCCTTCTGCAGAGTCAAATCACAATCCCTTAGTAGCCTCTCACATGTTTTATTACAATTGCAGCCTATCACAAGCCTATCTCTGATTAAAGATTTATGCAGAGGACCATAGTTAGAAGACCTGCTTTTTAATCTGAGGTCAGTGACAAACTCCTCCACTGTCTCATGTGGTAGCTGCACCCTGGAGTTAAACATAAAACATTCATATGTCTCATTTTTCTTTGGTGTGCAATATGCAGCAAATCTTTGCATAACCATCTCATAATTATCAACATCAGATTCAGATCATTGAAAACTGTTATATATGTCCAATGCTTCTGCCCCAGCAACAGTTAAATGCAATGCTAATTTCTGATCACTTTGCAAACTGCATGTGTTTGTTGCTTTCATATACAGACTAAATCTTTGTCTAAATGATCTCCACACTTCCTCCAGATTACTTACAAACCTGATTTCAGGAGGTGGCTTCAGACTATCTGTTCTCATAGGTAAGCTCTATGAAGTTTGCTGGCCATGCTGTGTGAGATTCATGCTTGTACCTTGTTGCACATCCATGCTGCTTTATTTTCTTGTGGTTGTAATACCTGGAGAAACATCCACTTCTGGTACCATGTGTTGTTCAGCTGTATGATGTACTGAAATGATCCACAAGGTTCTTTTAAATAAACTTATTTATTATTTCTGAGCCCTGACACCTGAGCTGCATTCTGTCTGCTGAGCTCTTCCTGACTGCTGAGCTCTTCTTGACTAGTGATGTCCAGTTCATGAACGAATCGTTCATTTGAACTGGATCTTTTCAATGAACTGTATGAATCAGTTCACCAGACTGAACTGATTCGTTTCAAACAGTTCACTTCCTGAGTCTGCAGCAGCACTGGTAATACGATTCTAGAGTGTGTACTGCTTCTGCTAACTCCTCTTTTGCAATGAATCAGACAGCCTCACTCTAGGATCATATTACCAGTACTGTTACTGATTCAAGAAGTGAACTGTTTGCAAACGAATCAGTGTACTGTTAACTCCTTTGCAATGAATCATTCAGTTAACAGTACACTGATTCAAAGATACCCCTAAGTGCACCTAAATTAACCCTTACAAAAGTAGCAGGTCTCAACCTTATATTTATAAACCAAAACTCTGTATGGCTTATAAATAAATATAAGGTTGAGACCTGCTGCTTCTGTAAGGGTTAATTTAAGGTGCAGTTAGAGGTATATTTGAATCAGTGTACTGTTAACTGAACGATTCATTGCAAAGGAGTTAACAGTACACTGATTCAAATATACCCCAAACCTCACCTTAAATTAACCCTTAGAGAAGCAGCAGGTCTCACCCTTATATTTATTTATAAGCCATACAGAGTAGATATGCATATCTTAGGAAAATACATACAACACAGTACATAGAACAGAGTATACAGCATGCTCTGTTCTATGTACTGTGTTGTATGTATCTGTGAAGGAGCCAACGCTGCCTGGCTGTGAGGACTCAGGAGGAGCTGATTCTGAACTGTTAGACACTGAATCATGAGTCATGATAGATATAGAGCGTCACACAACTCACACAGTCAGTGACTCATGATTCAGGAATGAATCTGCGGCTCTACAGTTCACCTACTGAACATGAGGTAGAGCCTCTATCTCATGTTCAGTAGGTAAACTGGTGAATCGTTTCATGAACCGGTTCAGTTAATCGAACCGTCCGAAATGAACCGATTCACCCAGAAGAACCGAACTTCCCATCTGTATTCTTGACTGCTGCAGAGCTAATCACTTCCTGGGGCATCAGCTCCCTTCCTGGCATCTGCATTACAGGCTCAGCTCAGCACAATGGGTATTATTGCTTCTTCTGTTAGTTCCTCTGATGATGCTGAATCCTCCTCTGATGTTGAACCTGATACATTTTTTCTGTTTAATGTTCCACTGAATCCCTTAAAGGCCTAAGCCTTTTTTCAGTCATTTCCAGATCTGGAAACTATGGGAGTGATTGTTTCAGTTACTTTGCATGAACATGGAATGAGATTTTATTCAAAACTCTTCATTGTTCCAAAGAAAGAAAGAACTTTCAAACAGTGACGTGCTGTCATAGGAGGCAGGTGAGGCAGCGCCTCACCTGTCCTATCTGTGTCATTACAGTACACCTTATTTAATTAATAATAAAAAAATAAAATAAAAATATTTTTTTTTATCATTTATTTTTTGGGTATTTTCGGATGACCCCCCCCTACCCCCCCCACCCCCGTTTGATTAATTGTGTCTGTGTCACTGCGCTCATGCTCTGCATACTTATTGATTTAAAATCCTTATCATCAAATACATACACATTGCGCAAGTAGGCAGAGGCTGTGAGCCCTACCGTTGCGCAATGTGTATGTATTTGTTTGTATGGGCCGGCGGAGAGTGAGACTGCCACCCAGTGGCTGCTGGCAAAAGTCTCTGAGTCCTCTTCGCGGCCAATACCACTCCCAATGGAGGCTGGTTTATACCAGCCTCGGGAGCGCTGCCTGCCCCATCAGCCAATCAGCGCTGCGGTCCCAGTCTCACTGACAGTGAGTGACTTAGTCAGTGGGGGTTGGACATACTGGTGCGGCAGGCGGGAGACTGAGATGCGGAATGACGTCATCAAGGCGGCAGGCACGAAGGGAGACTACTGACTCCTGAGATGCTCACTGAGACACACTGAGCTGAGGACGTCTTGAAGAACTGAAAGAGGTGAGAAGTTGAGAGCCGAGGTCTTGTGTCTCCCTCCACCGTGACTGCAGCAGCCCTGAGCCAGCCACCGGGTCCGTCGCAGTCAGCAGGAGTGAGTCGTGAGACCGGCGTGGACGTGAGTCAACTGTGAGTGTGACTGTACATTTTGTGAACATGTGTAATTGAATAAGAAAATATTAAGTGCATTTAAATTTAGTTGTTTATAGCTCCAAAACACATTAACATTTTTTTTACATTGCTAGTAAAACTAAAAAGTCTTTAGTGTGGAAGCTGAGTTAAACCAAAGGAAATATGAACAATCTTAATAAGCTGTTTACTTGACTTGATTCAGCCATTCGCAAATAAAAACAAACCCAATTAAACAGTGCATCTACTTCCAAATTAACTCTAAGTGTAGTGTTTAAAGATGGCACAGTCAATAAAGATTTGAAACTTGAACAGACCCCATCTCAGATCAGAGGAATGGCAGATGAAGAGAAAGCAATACACGTCTCATTAACTGAAGATAACTAGATGAGACAGCTGATAAATATAGAAGTGCTGACTTTCCTGCATGTCTTTAGATGCAGCTACAATGCACTGAATTAAAGTAATAGAATACTAAAGTTATTGTTTTTATATGCATGGGGTACAGTATGTCAAACATTAAGCAATGCATTGCAAAATATCTTCTTACAAAAAATGTTTTAAAAGAATTTAAAACCACCAATTGAATTGATTTTCAGTGCATGGGCATATACCCTTAAAAATGTATGAGAGTATGTTTATCTTATCTTCTTTTCTGTGCCCAGTTAGGAAAGCCAATTAGGGACAGATATGGTTTAGAAATCTGTATGTAGAATGTTGCATGACTTGGGTTCTGAATTGGAAGAAAGTGGAAAAACTAGAATTTTCTTGTTTAAAATGACCACATAACATAATAATAATAATAATAATATTAAGCAAACAAATAATGAAAGTACATTACAATGTTGCTTTAATACATATAATTAATACGTACTGGCAATTACATTTTAATTTAATATTCCTTTAAGCCATATATACCATGGTGGAAGAATAATCACTGTGAAAAGGCATTGACATTTAAAGGTATCAAGTCTTTTTTAATGTGCCCCTAAGCACTAAGTCATAACTATGCCTGTGTACTGAATTCCTGGTGTCAAGCATGTATGTACCAGGCCCCGGGGGGAAGTACAGCATGACCCAGAAAGAACACCAGCCCCTAAATAACTGTCTCATATTAAAGTATTGATGTGATGTCATTATGAAAAACATGACTATGCCAAGTCATTTTTTGTTCTCTAGCAGCCATGGGATTACTAGAAATAAAGGGAGAGCCCGGGCAGGCTTATTGAGAAAATATGACTACAGCTGTGTATCAAGGGTGGTGGTGATTATACTGCACGGTCATCACCTCTTGGGCCGAGGGCTCATGTCATGACCAAGTTCATATTTAATAAGACAATGTGCCTAGAGGATTGCTCTTTTTTTGGTATACCTTCCAAATCTCTGCCTGCCTTGTAATATCCATAGTATTTTTTTATTTAATTTGCCAGAAAAACAAAGGGGCTCTTTGAGAATCCCCAGTAACTATTTATTGTCAAGCTATTTGTTTTTCTTGCTAATTAAATAAAAAAATAATATGGATATTACAAGGCAGGCAGAGATTTGGAAGGTATACCAAAAAAAGAGCAATGTTCTAGGCACTCTGTCTTATTAAATATGAACTTGGTCATGACATGAGCCCTCAGCCCAAGAGGTGATGACTGTGCACAGTGCAAATTATGCTGTCAAGATGGGTGACATAATCACATACAAACACACTTGTTTGGATAATATTTTTTTTTCTCTTGGAATTCCTATATGGACTGTGTTTATGTCTAAATATAGTTACATACATTATACATACAGTACACACACATGCTCCACACAACAACAACAAACCGGAAAGTGTTTAGGCTTTTTTTATTAAAAATATATTAATTGTTCATTTTCTACAGCTGGGATATATTCAGCAGATAATATGAGTTTATACAAATTCTATTGGACTTGAGTCTTTATTAAAAGTGGCCAAAAGTATACTTGTTTTCTATTTCTTTTTTTTTTCAACGTCATATACTGTCTTAAACATTGAACTTTTTTAACTGTTTAGATAATGTAAGACTAGAATATTTTTATGTCTAAGTTGATCTTCACCTACACAATTTCTGCTCTATTGGCATACTGAGAGGTAGTTCAGGCAGCAGTTGATATATATATATATATATATTTTTTTTCCAAATATCTTTTACCTAAATGCTGTTTTAAAGGTTGTGCTGTATTCCCACTGGGAAAATGTGATTTTTCATTTTGAATGATTAGTATTCCTTTATGAACCACAATACAATTTAACAGCAGTTTATAATAGTGCTTTGAAAAGTCCAATAAAATAATAGAAACAAGGGGTTGACAAGAAATAAAAACTATTAAAATGATTTTGCACTGTTTCCTCCATTTCAGTGTGTTCATAATGTGATCCATTTTACCTGATGGATTGGATTAAAATGGAAATGGCTGTTTTTGTCTGTTGAAACCACAACCTGTACTTCAAAATTCCAAAATCACATTTCTATTTTACTTTTATTATTATGTACTGCATTATTTTGGTATCCTTTGTTGAAGAGCATACCTAAGTGGGATGTGCACGTGTGTTTCTTGAGCACCGTATTGCAGCAGCTATGTTGGCAGTATTGATAACTTGTTCTTTGTGTAAAATTTGTATGGTAAATTATTTCTATTTTTACAATACAGTAGTGAGTAGAGAAGAGATTGTGTACCATTCTAATTGCTTAGTAACTGTTACTGTGCCACAGAATTGTGTGTGTGTGTCAGTGAACAGAGTATGTGTGCATTATTCTCCAGGTAATCAACACATTTCAGATGAACTAGTGCTTTAGTTTCTCAACCATGGTCCTCAAGTACCCTCAACAGGCCAGGTTTTCATTAAAGCTGAACCAGTGCACAGGTGAAGTAATCAGCTGATCAGTAACACAGTGGTTACTAACTTGCTCTCACCCATCATTACTTCACTTGTGCACTGGTTCAGCTATAATTAAAACCTGCCCTGTTGGGGGTACTTGCGGCCCATGGTATATGTGTTTCTTCGGCGTATCATATCTAGTGCCTCACCAGCCTCTAACTTCACCGCACGTCACTGCTTTCAAACCAGTTATGGATCTGAGAGCACTGAACAAGTTTGTCAGAATTCCTAGCTTCAAAATGGAAACTATCCGGACTATTATGCCTTTTGTTCAGCAAATCAGTTTATGTCCTCAATAGATGTTTCAATCCACAGGAAATATTACCAGTTTCTGAGGTTTGCCTTTCTAGACAAGCATTTTCAGTTTGACTTTGTTGTTCTACCATTTTGTCTGGCTAAAGCTCCAACAATTTTCACAAAGGTTCTGGGTACCCTATTGTCAGTGATCAGAACTCAGGGTATTGCAGTTTTTCCTTACCTGGATGATATCTTGGTTCAAGCTCCATCTTTTCATTTTAGCAGTATCTACCACCAACAGACTGTTATTGTTTCTTCAATAGCATGGTTGGAAGATCAATTTTTCAAAGAGTTCTTTGATGCCTTAGACAATGGTTACTTTTCTGGGGTTTCAAAAAGATTCAGTATCTGAGTCTTTCTCTAATGGATCAGAGAATGCAAAAATTGGTGTTAGCCTGTCTGTATCTTCTGTCCGTCTCTGTTCCCTCTGTTGCTCTTTGTATTGAAGTACTGGGTCTCAAGGTTGCAGCTTCAGATGCAATCCCATTTGCTCGATTTCATGAGACCTCTTCAGCTTTGTATGCTTTTGTCAGTGGTACAGGGATTATACTCAGCTATCTCCAAAAGATTTTTCTGGCTCATAGTACAAGATAGACTCTTGATGGCTGGATCATCAGTTTAAGGGGTTTGGGCCAGTTGCCCTTCATAGCCATTTCTTCTGCGTCCAGATATTCGGTTTCAAGGTCCGTTTTTTTCCACTCAGATCTCAAATTTCTAAGATTCATGGCAAGGATATTAAATGGTTAGTTCTTAAGCATAACAGTTTCTCAGATTCTGTGATTGAAACTTTAATCCAGACTTGTAAGACTGTGACTAGAAGGATTTATGATAAGGTCTGAAAGGCTTTTATTGCTTGGGGTATAGATCATGATTTTTCTTGGTATTTGTTTAGAATTTTGCAGTTCTTACAGGATGGTTTGGATAAGGGCCTATTTGCCAGTTCTTTGTAAGGGCAGATTTTTTGTTTCTTAGGAACATTGCTAATCATCCTGTCATTTATGGTTTTGTTCAGGCTTTGGCATAAATTAAGCCTGTGATCAAGCCAATTTCTCCTCCAGGAGTATCAACTTTTTGCAGGCACCTCCTTTTAAGCCTATGCATAAAGTGGATATTAAAGGGACAGTAAACATAAAAATTATATAACATTATCTTAGCGGCACCTTTATAAATCTAAAGCATTTCCTTATTTTTTATCCCAAAATTGGACTCCGCTCAAGGTTCTACTGAGCGGGTCCTGTTGTTCAGAAGCGCTTCACGGGTGCACTGTCTAGTCACAGGACACCATTGAAGTGAATGTAGCTCACTCTCGCTACCAGATTAGAGCAGGAGTGAGATACATTCACTTCAATGGCGCGATCAGGCACGCTGTGACTAGACAGCGCACCGGCAAATCGCTTTTGAACAACAAGACCCGCTCAGTAGAACCTTGAGCGGAGTCCAACTTTGGGATAAAATATCAGGAAATGCTTTGCAGGGACATTCCAGACAAAATTTAAATGCACATAGATTTATTACATCTTTGAATAGAAACCTATTTGCAATATACATGTATTGGCAAAAAAAAAAAAAAGATATCACTGTTTTAGTGTTACCATTTTTCTCTGCGCATGCATCTGAAGCATAGCTAGATATTGTCACTGCACCCACAATAATGCATCTGCTCATATCATCAGTTGGGCTTGTATCATGTCAGCAATTAACAAATTGAGTCATTACCAGATGGTACAAGTACCTTACACTCTCTGAACAAGTGCTGTGTTCAGGGCCGTCTTTAACACAGGGCAAAAGGGGCAGCTGCCCAGGGCCCAGTCTCTGTTGAGGGGCCCAAGAGTCCTACCAGACTGCTGATGTGACATGGGGAACACACACACACAGTCAGTCCTAATACTGTCATAGTCAAACGTTATCTGCTTATATTTATTTGTGAAAAACTGTGCAAGACCGTGCCAGTGTCATGTGACATGCCAAGCTAGTGCCATGTGCTATTTTAGATGTGCACTGTGCAGCACTGAATGCAAAGCCCTAACTTGGCATCCAGCCATTCCCACTGCATCATAAAAAGGTCCTGCTGGGATTACCACTGTTACCAGGTGACTGCTCTGGTGGTGGGGATTGTTTCTGGGTAGGGCTGACTGTAGGCGCATGCAGCAGAAAGCTGGAGCAGCAGGCACATAAAGATTTGAACATCTGCAGCTGCATACACTGCTCTCTTCAGTCTTGAGGCTGTGTGACTCACCTCACACTGTATCCATGCAGCCTTGGGCAGACAGCATCCAGTCTGCTGGTCCCCTTAGCCCTGATCTTTCTGCTGTGGCCCTAAGATCAACTAACTGAAGTTTGTTAGGGGAACAGTGCTTTGTAGAAAGGTGTCAGTGGGAAGAATAAGTGAGTGCACACAAGCCCCTCCCATGCAGCATTGTCTAGTGCAGGGTGACAGGGAACTTGTTCCTACCAAAGAAGTGACGTGCTGCTGTGGCTGATGTATAGTGTCATGCTGATACTTCACACATTAATGTAAGGTTTATTTTTATAGTTTTTGTTTTCTCTCTGTCTCAGATTTTACAGCTTCCCATAGTAGTTCTGCTGTTCCAGTCAGTAAACTTACATTTCTTTCATGTAATTAGCAAGAGTCCATGAGCTAGTGACGTATGGGATATACATTCCTACCAGGAGGGGCAAAGTTTCCCAAACCTCAAAATGCCTATAAATACACCCCTCACCACACCCACAATTCAGTTTTACAAACTTTGCCTCCCATGGAGGTGGTGAAGTAAGTTTGTGCTAGATTCTACGTTGATATGCGCTTCGCAGCAGGCTGGAGCCCGGTTTTCCTCTCAGAGTGCAGTGAATGTCAGAGGGATGTGAAGAGAGTATTGCCTATTTGAATTCAATGGTCTCCTTCTACGGGATCTATTTCATAGGTTCTCTGTTATCGGTCGTAGAGATTCATCTCTTACCTCCCTTTTCAGATCGACGATATACTCTTATATACCATTACCTCTACTGATTCTCGTTTCAGTACTGGTTTGGCTATCTACTATATGTAGATGAGTGTCTTGGGGTAAGTAAATCTTATTTCTATTTATGACACTCAAAGCTATGGCTGGGCACTTTATATGTAAAGTTCTAAATATATGTGTTTAAACTTATATTTGCCTTGATTCAGGATAATCTGTATTCCTTATTTCAGACAGTCAGTTTCATTATTTGGGATAATGCATATGAAATATTTTTTTCTTACCTTAAGAATTTTTTTCAATTGACTTTTTTTCCCTGTGAGCTGTTAGGCTCGCGGGGGCTGAAAATGCTTCAATTTAATGCGTCATTTTTGTCGCAGACTTTTTTGGCGCAAAAATTTTGTCATTTCCGGCGCCCTAATTGACGCCGGAAGTTGGCTTAAATCTTGGAATGCAGATATGACTTCTAAGTCAACTTTGCTTTCTCTTTCTTTCCAAGGTAATAAATTATTTGGTTCACAGTTGGATTCTATTATTTCAACTGTTACTGGGGGAAGGGAACCTTTTTGCCTCAGGACAAAAAAATCTAAAGGTAAATACAGGGCTGCTAATCGTTTTCGTTCCTTTTGTCAGAATAAGAACAGAAGCCTGACCCTTCCCCTAAAGGAACGGTTTCCGTTTGGAAACCTTCTCCAGTCTGGAATAAATCCAAGCCTTTTAGAAAGTCAAAACCAGCTCCTAAATCCGCATGAAGGTGCAGCCCTCATTCCAGCGCAGCTGGTAGGGGGCAGGTTACGATTTTTCAAAGATGTTTGGATCAAGTCGATTCACAGTCTTTGGATTCAGAACATTGTTTCTCAAGGATACAGAATAGGTTTCAAGATAAGACCTCCTGTGAGAAGATTTTTTCTCTCTCGCATTCCAGTAAACCCAGTGAAGGCTCAGGCATTTCTGAAATGTGTTTCAGATCTAGAGTTGGCTGGGGTAATTGTACCAGTTCCAGTTCTGTAACGGGGTCTGGGGTTTTACTCAAATCTATTCATTGTACCAAAGAAGGAGAATTCCTTCAGACCAGTTCTGGATCTAAAAATATTGAATCGTTATGTAAGAATACCAACATTCAAAATGGTGACTATAAGGACTATTCTGCCTTTTGTTCAGCAAGGGCATTATATGTCCACAATAGATTTACAGGATGCATATCTTCATATTCCAATTCATCCAGATCACTATCAGTTTCTGAGATTCTCTTTTCTAGACAAGCATTACCAGTTTGTTGCCCTTCCGTTTGGCCTAGCAACAGCTCCAAGGATCTTTTCAAAGGTTCTCGGTGCCCTTCTCTCTGTAATCAGAGAACAGGGTATTGCGGTATTTCCTTATTTGGACGATATCTTGGTACTTGCTCAGTCTTTACATTCTGCAGAATCTCATACGAATCAACTTGTGTTGTTTCTTCAAAAACATGGTTGGAGGATCAATTTACCAAAGAGTTCTTTGATTCCTCAGACAAAGGTAACCTTTTTGGGCTTTCAAATAGATTCAGTGTCCATGACTTTGTCTCTAACAGAAAAGAGACGTCTGAAGTTGGTTTCAGCTTGTCGAGACCTTCAGTCTCAGTCATTCCCTTCGGTAGCATTTTGCATGGAAATTCTAGGTCTCATGACTGCTGCATCGGACGCAATCCCCTTTGCTCGTTTTCACATGAGACCTCTTCAGCTTTGTATGCTGAACCAGTGGTGCAGGGATTATACAAGGATATCACAAATAATATCCTTAAATCCCAATGTTCGGTCTTCTCTGACTTGGTGGTTGGATCACCATCGTTTAATTCAAAGGGCCTCTTTTGTTCGCCCAACCTGGACTGTGATCTCAACAGATGCGAGTCTTTCAGGTTGGGGAGCTGTATGGGGTTCTCTGACAGCGCAGGGGGTTTGGGAATCTCAGGAGGCGAGATTACCAATCAACATTTTGGAACTCCGTGCGATTTTCAGAGCTCTCCAGTTCTGGCCTCTTCTGAAGAGAGAATTGTTTATTTGTTTTCAGACGGACAATGTCACAACCATGGCATATGTCAATCATCAAGGTGGGACTCACAGTCCTCAAGCTATGAGAGAAGTATCTTGGATACTTGTATGGGCGGAATCCAGTTCCTGTCTAATTTCTGCGGTTCACATCCCAGGTGTAGACAATTGGGAAGCGGATTATCTCAGTTGCCAGACGTTACATCCGGGCGAATGGTCTCTTCACCCAGAGGTATTTCTTCAGATTGTTCAGATCTGGGGACTTCCAGAAATAGATATGATGGCCTCTCATCTAAACAAGAAACTTCCCAGGTATCTGTCCAGATCCAGGGATCCTCAGGCGGAAGCAGTGGACGCGTTGTCTCTTCCTTGGAATTATCATCCTGCCTATATCTTTCTGCCTCTAGTTCTTCTTCCAAGAGTGATTTCCAAAATTCTAATGGAACGTTTGTTTGTACTGCTGGTGGCTCCAGCATGGCATCACAGGTTTTGGTATGCGGATCTCATTCGGATGGCCAGTTGCCAACCTTGGACACTTCCGTTAAGACCAGACCTTCTATCTCAAGGCCAATTTTTCCATCAGGATCTCAAATCATTAAATTTGAAGGTATGGAAATTGAACGCTTGATTCTTAGTCATAGGGGTTTCTCTGACTCAGTAATTAATACTATGTTACAGGCTCGTAAATCTGTGTCTAGAAAGATTTATTATCGAGTCTGGAAGACTTACATTTCTTGGTGTTCTTCTCATAAGTTCTCCTGGCATTCTTTTAGAATTCCTAGAATTTTACAGTTTCTTCAGGATGGTTTGGATAAAGGTTTATCTGCAAGTTCCTTGAAAGGACAAATCTCTGCTCTTTCTGTTCTTTTTCACAGAAAGATTGCTAATCTTCCTGATATTCATTGTTTTGTACAGGCTTTGGTTCGTATCAAGCCTGTCATTAAGTCAATCTCTCCTCCTTGGAGTCTTAATTTGGTTCTGAGGGCTTTACAGGCTCCTCCGTTTGAACCTATGCATTCTCTGGATATTAAATTACTTTCTTGGAAAGTTTTTGTTCCTTTTGGCCATCTCTTCTGCTAGAAGAGTTTCTGAGTTATCTGCTCTTTCTTGTGAATCTCCTTTTCTGATTTTTCATCAGGATAAGGCGGTGTTGCGGACTTCATTTCAATTTTTACCTAAGGTTGTGAATTCTAACAACATTAGTAGAGAGATTTTTGTCCCTTCATTGTGTCCTAATCCTAAGAATTCAAAGGAGAGATCTTTACATTCTTTGGATGTAGTAAGAGCTTTGAAATATTATGTTGAAGCTACTAAAGATTTTAGAAAGACTTCTAGTCTATTTGTTATCTTTTCTGGTTCCAGGAAAGGTCAGAAAGCTTCTGCCATTTCTTTGGCATCTTGGTTAAAGTCGTTGATTCATCATGCTTATTTGGAGTCGGGTAAGTCCCCGCCTCAAAGGATTACGGCTCATTCTACTAGGTCAGTTTCTACTTCCTGGGCTTTTAGGAATGAAGCTTCTGTTGATCAGATTTGCAAAGCAGCAACTTGGTCTTCTTTGCATACTTTTACTAAATTCTACCATTTTGATGTTTTCTCTTCTTCTGAAGCAGTTTTTGGTAGAAAAGTACTTCAGGCAGCTGTTTCAGTTTGATTCTTCTGCTTATGATTTCAGTTTTTTTCATTATTAGATTAAAACTTTTGATTTGGGTTGTGGATTATTTTTTCAGCGGAATTGGCTGTCTTTATTTTATCCCTCCCTCTCTAGTGACTCTTGCGTGGAAGTTCCACATCTTGGGTATCTGCTATCCCATACGTCACTAGCTCATGGACTCTTGCTAATTACATGAAAGAAAACATAATTTATGTAAGAACTTACCTGATAAATTCATTTATTTCATATTAGCAAGAGTCCATGAGACCCACCCTTTTTTGTGGTGGTTATGATTTTTCTGTATAAAGCACAATTATTCAAATTCCTTATTTTTGATGCTTTCGCTCCTTTCTTATCACCCCACTTCTTGGCTATTCTTTAAACTGAATTGTGGGTGTGGTGAGGGGTGTATTTATAGGCATTTTGAGGTTTGGGAAACTTTGCCCCTCCTGGTAGGAATGTATATCCCATACGTCACTAGCTCATGGACTCTTGCTAACATGAAAGAAATGAATTTATCAGGTAAGTTCTTACATAAATTATGTTTTGTCTGCACCTCCATGCTTCCTCCTCAGTCTTTACCTTGCTTTGCTCCTGTTGGCTGCCCTAAATCTCTTTAACCAGCTAGCCTCACACCAGAATCACATTCAAAAGAATATTAAATGAATCCGCAGTGGAGGAATTTATACATTTATTTACTTATTAGTACTGCTTAGGTCCAGTTTCAAATATTGCAATTTATTTCATTTTTTTAATGATTAAAATTATTAGCCCAGCAGTGGATGATACACCGCTGGGCTAATAATTTTAAAAAAAATAATAAAATAAATTGATTTAGTTGTTTTTTGGGATGTTGAGGTGGAGAGCGAAATTGCATGGGGTGGGGCCAAGAATTTTTTTTCCCAGGGTCCAGACAGTATTAAAGACGACCCTGGCTGTGTTTAAAATGCTGGTGCACGGTGCATACCTAAATACACTTTTGAAACCGCTGTAGCTTTTATTAGAAGCATTTTTGCTAATGCATGCATATTACAAAATTGTTTCTGTTCAATACCAAAATGCACCCATGTGGTTTCCAATTTTGGCTGGAATATCCCTTTAAATTTTGAAAGGTGCCGCTAAGATAATGTTATATAATTCTGCACTATGTGCAAAATTATTTAACATTATTTTGTATGTTTGCTGTCCCTTTAAGCTTCTTTCTTAGAAGATTTTGTTTCTTTTTGGCTATTTCTTCTGCTAGAAGAGTTTCCAAATTGTCAGCTCTTTCTTGTGACCTTCCTTATCTTTCATCAGGATAAGGCACTAAGTTTGATGTCTTGCCTAAAGTTGTGTCTTCAGAAAATATCAGTAAGGAAATTGTGCTCCCTTCTTTGTGTCCTAATCCCAAAAATCCTTAAGAGAGATCTTTGCATAATTGGATGTTAGAGCATTGAAGTATTACATTGATTTTTTATAAGGATTTAGTTGTTTAACTTTACTTGTTCTAGGAAAGGACAGAAAGTTTCTTTTGTTTCTTTGGCCTCTTGGTTGAAACTTTTGATTCCTAAGGCTTACTTGGAGGCAGGTCAGCCTCCACCACAACAGATTACTGCTCATTCTACTTGGTCAGTTGCCACGTCTTGGGCTTTTAAGAATTATGCTTCAGTTGACAAAATTTACAAGGCAGCTTCTTGGTCTTCTTTGCATACTTTTACTAAATTCTACCATTTTGATGTTTTTGCATCTTCTGAGGCAGTCTTTGATCGGAAGGTCCTTCAGGCAGTTATCTCAGCTTGATTTATTTTTTTTGCCTGATTGTTTAAATTTTAAGTGCATGTAAATACCATTGGTGGGTTTTTGTGGGGTTATTAAATTATTTTTTCAATGAAAAAAGATGTTTCTAGATCCCACCCTTTATGTATCATTACTCTTGGACCCCATTGCTTGGGTATTTGTTCCCAGGGGTAATGGATCGTGGACTTTTCACCACCTGTATGAAAGAAAACATAATTTATGCTTACCTTATAAATGTATTTATTTCTGCGAGACCCCACCCTGTTTTTGGTGTTGGTAATTTTCTTAAGCACATCTTTTTTTCTCTGCTCCTTTTATTGCTCTTATAGCTTTTTCCTCATTTTGCTTTGCTATTCGTTAGACTGAGGTACCTGTGAGGGGTTTTATAGAGCTCTTGGAGTTTGGGAATCTTTGCCTCCTCCTAGTGGTAGGGAAGAGTAATTCCGAGGAGTAATGGATCATGGATTCTCACCACCATGAAATAAATTAATTTTTCAGGTAAGCATAATTTATTTTTATTTTTTTTACAAGGTCATTGATACCTTGATTCAGGTTAGGAAACCTCTTACCATAGGTATTTATTATAAGGTCTGGAAAACCTTTTTTGCATTTTGTTCTTGCAATCATTACCATTGGAATTTATTTTGAGTTCCTAGAGTTCTTGAGTTCCTACAAAAAGGCTTAGTTAAAAATGTATCAGTGAGTGCTTTGAAGGTTCAGGTTTCAGCTCTTTCTGTTTTGTTTTATAAGAAGATTGCTAAAATTGCTAACTTTCAGGCCTTTGTTCAAGGTCTGATTAGAATACAGCCAGTTATTTGTTCAGTTTCTTCTCTTTGGAATCTGAATCTATTTTTGAGGGTTCTTCAAATGCCTCCATTTGAGCCATTGCATGGTTTGGACCTACAGCTTTTTCTTGAAACTTCCAGCTTTGTCTTAACTTCCTTTCTGATTTTTCATCAGGATAATGCTGTTCTATGCACTAGCTTTTCATTTCTTCCTAAGGTGATATCCACAGATACCATCAATCAATGGTTCCTTGTCCAGCTCCTAAGAATTGTGTTTGTTAATTTTTCTGTGCCTCGCAAGGGACAGAAAGCTACAGATTTTATTTTAGCAGCTTAGCTTAAAGCCTTAATTTGCAAAACTTATTTTGTTTTGGGGAAAACTGCCCCTGATTGCAATACTGCTCATTCTAGGGCAGTTGCTACTACTTGGGTCATTTTTTAACGAGGCTTCTATTGATCAGATTTTTAAGGCAGGTACTTGGTCTTCTTTATGCACTTTTTCTAAATGTATCACTTTGATGTGTATACTTCTTCTGAACTTTCCTTTGGCAGGAAAGTTCTGCAGGCCGTAGTGCCTAAAAAGTAATGTCCTGCCCTTACTGTTTATTTGCCCCTATTCATGGTTGTCTCGTGGACTCCACAGCTTGGGTATTGATTCCCACAAGTGATGGCGCCTTGATTCTCACCACCTCATGAATGAAAACAAAATTGATTCTTACCTGATAAATTCATTTCTTGATGGTGTGAGTCCACGAGCCCTGTCCTTTCTTTTTGTTCAGGTGGCAGCAGTACTTGTTTTGCATTTCTTTGCCGCACTTTATCTTTCCTGCTTTTCTTTTTTCTTTATCTACTTGGCTACATATACGACTGTTTTTTTTATTTTTTTATTTACTGATCAAAACTAAACTTAATTTATTTTTTAGTAGACAACCCAAAATATTGATCTAGGCCCATTTTGGTATACTTCGTGCCACCGTTTCACTGGCAAATGTGATATTAAAAAAAAATAAAAAGTTAACTTTTTCACACACTTTAGGTTTCTCACTAAAATTAACACACAACTACCGCAGTCATAAAACAAATGGTTGTAAAAGCTTCCCTGGGGCCCTCTATGTTCAGAAACATCAGACATGCAGGGCTTTGCAACTCTTTTGGGCAATTTAAAGGCCGCTAATTGTGGCTGTGCATCACACTTCTGAAATTCCCAGCAGTGAAGGAGTTAATCAGGTATCTTGTAAGGTTTGTTTTAGCTGTAGTGTAGAGATTACCCTGACACCTTCCACCCAATGATCCCTACCTGATCCTTTTCCAAACACATTGGTGTTTGAAAGCTGGTGACTTATATTTTGATCTTCATGTCCCTTTAACCATGTGGTTTTAAATTTGCATGACACTTCTTGTTATTGAGGGCAGACACAGGTCTGAGCAAGAGAAGAATTTCAATCTATAAATGTATTTCCAAAAAGTAGCCAAAAGTAAAATGTTTGTTTCAATGGCATCCTGGCTCAAGGGTATTGTTATTACATTTAAGGTATATACATTTTTTATAATGTTTGAAGGCGACAATTAGACTGGTAAGTGCTATGGGACTATGGAAAACACTGAATGATTCTTTCATGTACCAGATAGAGTGTACAATTTAAATACTGTTGCAATTAATATCTAATAGCAAATTTGTTGTGTTGGTATCCGTAGCTGAAGAGCATACCTAGGTAGAGTCAGGAGTGTGCATGTGTCTGGACAACATGACAACAGCTTTACAACAATGCTTTTAGCAATGTTATACATTGTGCAAACACTGTTGTCATCTAGTGCTGTAAAGTTTTTAGCATTATGAAAACATGCATTCTCCTGAGCCTACATAGATATGCTCTTCAAATAAGTATGCCAAGAGAATGAAGTACATTTTCATAATAGAAGTAAATTGGATCTTTTTATTTTTGTTAATTGTACACTATCTGAATCATGATAGAAAATGTTGTTTCATGCCCTTTTAATCACTTCTCACATTCTCAACTAATTATAGATACTTTTAATGCTGGGATATGTATGTCTCTTTAAGCTAAAATATTAGGTAAGTGAGTGCTGGTGGTGACTGTGTGGTAATATTTCTCCCTTTTTCTACAGTGTATGATAAAAGATTTTGTGAGATTGGCTTTAGTGCAGAAGTAACAAAGGTGAGTATGTGATGTGAACTGAATATGGTAAACTTGTGGTTAAAGGGACAGTCAACACCAGAATGTTTGTTGTTTAAAAAGAAAGATAATCCCTTTATTACTCATTCCCCAGTTTTGCATAACCAACACTGTGATAGAAATACACTTTTTACCTCTGTGATTACCTTGTATCTAAGCCTCTGCAAACTGCCCCCTTATTTCAGTTCTTTTGACAGACATCCATTTTAGCCAATCAGTGCTCACTCCTGGGTAACTTCACGTGCATGAGCTCAATGTTATCTATATGAAACTCATGAACTAATGCCCTCTAGTGGTCAAAATGCATTAAGATTAGAGGCAGTCTTCAAGGTCTAAGAAATTAGCATATGAACCTCCTAGTTTTAGCTTTCAATTAAGAATACCAAGAGAACAAAGCAAAATTGGTGATAAAAGTAAATTGGAAAGTTGTTTAAAATTACATTCTCTATTTAAATCATGAAAGTTTTTTTTGGACTTGACTGTCCCTTTAAAGGGGTATTGGTATGGGAGGAGTTACTAACACAGGAACAGAAAAAGAGGGCTGGCGACCTGGGGTTGGGGATTACTGATATGGGTTAGTAAATGCTACAAATAATAATACGTAGAGTTTGTTTATATGGGGAAAAAAGAGAGAGGTACTTTCTTAGCACACAATTAAATGTCATGTCTTAAAATTATATACAAACATAAACAACTTTACATTTTACTTCAATTATCTAATTTGTGTTGTTCACTTTTTGTCTTTTGTTGAACACATTGCTAGGTAGGGTCAGGAGTAGCAATGTATTACTAGAAGCTAGCTGCTGATTGGTGGCTGCACGTATATGCCTTTTATAATTGGCTCACCTGATGTGCTCAGCTAGCTTCCGCTGAGAAGGACTGGCAACTTTTGGCCAAGGGGGGAGGGGCAAGTACTACCCAGTGGCCCAATTATATCAACTTATCCATTTTAAAATGCTTTGTTTAAGAGCATAAAATAAAAATTGATAGTGGATCCTTATAATGTGGCCTCTTCAATGATGTGTGTAGGGCAGTTGACAGCTATAGGAAGTACAGGCAGAAACCCACAGCTAAGATGCATAGTAAATTGGACACTGGTCTGGGCATGCACAGCTCTGTCAATAAGTGTGGCAGTTTAGGGATATACAGCATGGTGTAAATATAGCTACAGCTACAAACAAACAAAACATACCCATATATATGTATGTATGTTTATATACACATGCTACAGACAGACAGATACACATAATGTGCCTGGGTGCATTTCAATTTAAAATAGAAGCGTTTTTGCAATATACTTCCATTAGCAAAAATGCTTATAGTAAAAGCTATCGCTGTTATTTCAGCAACATACACACACATCTTGTGAAGGCCTCTGGGCAGGTATTCAAACACCACACCTTCTCAGATAGACAGCAGTGACTTTTATGATACAAATTATGTCTTCAGAAGCAATACACAAGACTGCCAGCTATCTCAGCAGACATAGTGTTTGAATACCAAGGCACAGGCCCTCAGAGGACATGTGTGTATGCCGCAGAAAAGCAGTAATATCTTGTGTCCAGTAGTGTTGTGAAAGACAGCTGGTAACCCTACTACCTAGTCATGGCACCATCCTGTCTAGCTATGACCCCTGACATAACTTTACCCTCAATTTGCTGTGTCCAGATCTCCCATCAGCCTACTCATTTGGTATAGTCCCTATAATTAACTTGATCTAAGAAGCAGAATCTTAGGTGGAGTAAAACCAAGATAAATGAAGGATTAGAAAAATCCAGAAGCTTAATTAAGTGAATGGAGTTTTTTTTTTGTTTTTTTTTAAATCTTTATTTATTCAAAGAGCATACATCAAGTCCAGTCCATCCGACACAGAAATAAAACAATAATACAAATTGACATTGATACCATGTAGACAACAATATCTTTTCAAAGAGACAATACATGTAAAGAGAACATATTATTTTTGGAAAAAAGCAATGAACTGAACCCACATACGCCCTCTTTTTCTTTTTCCATTTTATCTTCTCCACCATAACCTTTCCTTCCACTTTCTACCTCCTACCCGGGGTGTCACTAAAATTTTTCGCCTAAGTGCTTACTGATTTAACTGGGTTCTAGGACCTGATGACTGGGTATATGCAACAAAGTCCAACTGCCACTCACCTCTCAACTGAGCCTCAAGAATGTAGTTTGTGTTGCGGATTGGGTATAGCACTTGCATTTGCTGTCTCTGTTCTAGTGTATGTAGATAAACTTCCCATTTAGTCATGAATGGTTTTGTGCGTTTTTGCGCATCTCCCAAAGTGTCTGCCTGTTCATAAAGCATTTGTTGGTGTACTTCTCTTTTCAGTTGATTTAACGTGGGAGCCTCCTGTTTTAGCCAGTTTCTAAACACTGCCTTTCTTGCCTGTAAGATCACCATGGTGTAAATTGTATGTTTGTCTTATTTAGATTTCGACAGTTTAGAAATACTACTGATTCTATCGTTAGCCCCCTGGGGATCCTGTCTCCCAAGCTCTGTACAGCCTGGGTGTGATATAAGCCATCTCTAAGAGTTTAGTGTGTGATTCCCTATGGTCCATTGATAGTGAGGCTTGTTGTACCTTAAGAATGCTGTTTTTAACTTGCACCGTTGAAATCTCCATGCATAACAACATGGACCATCTGTCTCTGATGTGATTTAATGTACTTTCATTGATTGATTTTGTCAGTGTTTTATATATTAGAGTGATTGATGTGTTCCCTTGAGCATACAAGGTACACAATTGGTAGATGGTTTGGTCATTCCCCTGAGAGGCCTCAGATCTCACCAGTTCCGCCACATAGTGCCTAGCTTGTAGATAGGCGAAATGATGGGATCTTGACAAGGTGTACTTGTCCTGTAAATATGCAAATGTGTGTATTGTCTTCCCATCTCCCTCTATCAACTGAGATGTCACCTTCAACCCCCGAGTTTCCCAGTCTTTGAAAACTTGTGTAGTCATCCCGGGAATGAAGTTAGGGTTCCCTTGCAGTGGTATATAAGTGGATACCTCATGGTTAAATTTCAATTTATTACAAACTCTCCTCCATGCATATAGAGGTTGTTGTATTAGGGTAAACTGTGAAAAACTGCTTATCAGCCTTCATGTAATGTAAGTGTGGTAACATAGCCAATGTCCATGGGTGTGCGAGTTGGCGCTCCAAGACTGTGAAGTGATTCCCCCCTGTCAGCCAGTCCATCACATATTTAACCTGGGTCACCAAACTATATAGCTCTATATCCGGCACTCCCATACCCCCAGATTCGATGTTGCTTTTCATTCTGTTTGATTTAATTCTATGCTTTTTATTGGCCCATATGAAAGAGAGAAAGAGGTAGTTCCAGAATTTCAAATCTACCTTACTGAGCACCATTGGTAACATTTTGCAGTTTAATACAGTATTTTGGGGAACAGAATCATTTTAACAAGGCCTATCCTACCAGAAATTGAGAGCGGGAGTTTCCAATGAGTTATCAGGTCTGTGGCTTTATTTCCAAAATATTTGCTGTATACTCTTCGTATCTGTTATTATGTCGTTTTGATTTTTAATTGCTGTTATGATGTTTGGGGTTCTAGTTAATTTGGTTATCCTAGCTAGCATCTTTCCTATTTTATTCCCATGTCTGTAAAATCTGGCATTTGCTTTTGTCATGTCTCTGGCTGCATTTTGTAGAAGGAAGGAGTCTCTCTGATCTTTAACCGACCTATATTTAAGTCTGTTTATTTCCGTGGGATTACGCAAATATGAATTCCTCGAGTTGAGGAGTTGTTTTAGTAACAGATCCTCTCTCATACGTTTTTGTCTCTTAGAGGCAATCACATAAGAGGTAACCACTCCCCTTAGCACTGCCTTACCCGCCTCCCAGAAAAGGAGCGAGTTACTGCTATGCCTAATATTTAAGTTACAGTAGTCTAACCACTTTCCTACCAGGTGATTTTTTAGATTCGCATCGTGTATCAGATACCTTGGGAAGGTCCACCTGTCTCTCTGTGTCTGAGTCATGTCCGTTTTTAATGTAAGTGAGATTGGGGCATGATCTGAGATAGTCGGGTTATCTATGTCTGTCTCTAGGATCCTCATATTTAAAGTTGGGGATGTCAAAAAGAGGTCTATACGGGAAAGCGTATCTTTAATGGGTGTAATGCAAGTATAGCTTTTTGTTTCAGGATTCCTCTCCCTCCAAACATCTATGAGTTGAAGCGCATTTTTAAATTTCTTTAAGATTATAGAGTCTCTCCTCACATTGTTCAGTCTACTGGGGCCAGTTAGCCCTCATGAAAAGGATATAGAACCAAAGCCATGTCAGGCTCGCTCGGTCAACTCTGAGTAAGAGCATAAAGTTTTATTATCAGCCTTTGCAAGTCATTTTCTTTTCTCAAGCAAGAGTCTTACAATAGTTTCATAGTAAGTTTGAATTTATCTGGACACAGTCCCATTAGTTCTCATCTTCCTCGATTTCATTCGCTTCCTCCTCCAGCTGGGCGTTTCTCCTTAGTTTGTGGGTCTTCATGAAAACTTTAAGTTGTGCAACACTTTCAAAGATTTTTGGACCTTGTGCTGTTTGTATCCTAAGGCGGCTGGGTATAAGAGAGCAATAGACTCCCCACTTTCCAGTAGTTCTTTGCAATATGGCGTAAATTCTCTCCTCTTTTTTGATACTTCAGCGGAGTAGTCTTGAAATAGATGAATTCTGCTACCTTCATGGGTCAAGTCTGATGGTTGCCTATATGCCTTAAGGAGCAAAGCCTTGTCTTTAAAGTTGAGGTATTTTATCATAACTTGCCTGGGCTGCGTGTTTTGCCCTTTTTGTTGTTGTGAACCAATCCTGTGAGCTCTTTCAACTACACAGTGAATGGCAGCATTTGTCAGGCCCAGTAATTTAGGAAGTGTTTGTTCTGCAAAGTCAACGAGATCTGAGCCTGGGATGGTCTCGGGGAGGCCCACTACTCGAATGTTGTTCCGCCTAGACCTATTCTCTAGGTCGTCTAATTTCTCCTGGAGGAACTTATTTTGTCTTTGGAGCTGTGCAACATTTAGTGTGGATTCTCTTTGTTGAGTTTCAGCATCAGAGACTCTTTGCTCGACTGTAGTGAGTCTAGAAGAGAATGCCTTCAGGTCAGTTGTAATAGTGTCCAGCCCTGTCTGCAGCTGCTCTATTTTGGGGAGGAACAGCGCTGAGAGCTGTGACACAATTGGGTGGGTTTCCTGTAGAGATGTTTCCATTAGCTCAGATGCTGATGCTGGTGGCGAGTGAACCTCCTCTTGACTTTTAAGTCTTCTATCATTCTGACGTTGCTTACTTGCCATCTTGTCAGTTCTTTTATTGTATAAAGTATAATATCTTTGCATGCAGAACTAAGCCCGCCCCAGCACCCACTAACACAGCAGGGCTAGTGGCGCGGTAGGATTACGGAAAAGAAAAGGAGGCGATCTTCTCTTGTCTTGACTACTCTGATAGTGATTACTCCTGTAGGCTGTTGAGATTGTGACTAATGATAACTGTGCTTCCCAGATGACTCTCAGGGTATAGCTTATAAGACTGCCAGCTTCTCATTCTACTTCAATTCAGAAACATTGGCCGAAGATATGTGTATGTGAGGGGGGGGGGGGACGGGAGGGGGCCCACAGGGGGAGGGAGACCGGGTGCTTCTACTCCATCTCCATGGCCATCCTCAATAGTATATAGAAAAGGAAAGGAGTTCTTTTCCCAGCAATACCTGGGTCAGCAAGTTAGCCCCTTATCTCTACAGTCACTAGCCTAATATGCTTGACGATATTGCGGGGTTAACAATCAGACATATGTGCGCCACCTCTTTATTCCAATTATTTGCAGGGGCCTTCAATTGGACCTTTGCAGTGCTGATGCTGCGATTGTCAGTTCCCACAATACCTCTTAGTGTCACAAATTTTTATCCCTTTTTGTGCGAAATCAGTTACTGCCCCAGTGACAACCTTTTGATCAGGGTCCGTGTTAGGAGTTTTGTAGATTGAGCTGTGATGCGCAACCCACGTGTATAACTGCCCGCTCTCTTTCTATGTCTGAAATATGGCAGTTACTAACTGTAAGTCTCTTGTATGGAGCACAGTCTACTCCCCCTCACTAACAGATGAAGAATTAAGTCTCAGAGAGAGGGCTGGCAAGACTGAAGTGATTCAGGGGTTTCGTGACTCCCAGCACTTGCTCGTTAACAATAGGGCCTGTCTCCAATATGGCCGCCGTAAGTTTGCTGCGCAACTCACCAGTAGTAGGGTCAAGTTCATTTGTCTGTGTCTTATTAGGGATCGGATTCTCTTCCTCAACTAATCCTTAACTTCAGCCCTTTATTTTTCTCCAACTGACCGTTACCGGTTATAGGGGAAAGTCCGGTCTCCTTGATTGCCGCCGCAATCTTATCCCAGCTGGTATTTTAAATTGGCTGCCGATGGGAGAGCAGAATGACGGGCTCCTCACTTTATGGTGTCCGGGCAGGTATAGGAATATTTCCCTGCCAAGGTTTGCAGTGTTACCGGGCACTTTGGGGAGAATACCGCAAGTTTGCCAGCTCAAACACACGGAGCTCAGCAACCCTGCGTCCTCCTGTAGCTCGCGCCCACCGGAAGTCCAAGTGAATGGAGTTTATAAGAGATTCTTAAGAACAAGGAAAGACTGATAGTGTGGGGTCAGAAAAATTACCTAAAAGTATAAGTGAGATTAGGGACAGATATATGTGATATATGTGATATTATGTGTGAGGAAATCAGACATGACTACCTGTGTATGAAGCAACTATGTTACATACAAATGGGAACTGTTATTGATAAAGAATGTTTTATTTACTGATAGGATAGTCTGTTTACTTGGTGTTTGGTTATATACTGGTGGAATATTCTGTGATTGATTTGGGGTTTGCTTTGTTGTATATAGATAAGGGTCCTCACAAGTTTAAAGGGGCATACTCATATGCTAAATCACTTGAAACTGATGCAGTATAACTGTAAAAAGCTGACAGGAAAACATCACCTGAGCATCTCTATGTAAAAAAGGAAGATATTTTACCTCACAATCTCCTCAGCTCAGCAGAGTAAGTTCTGTGTAAAAAGTTATACTCAGCTGCTGCCCAGCTGCAGGTAAAAAAAAAAAAATATATGAAGAAATAAACTGCAGCCAATCAGCATCAACAGTGCTGAGGTCATGAACTCTTTTACTGAGAGTTAAGTCAAATCTCATGAGATTTCATACTAAACTTCCTTTAAACTGAATAGGGAAATAACATGAAAGTGCACAAGGCTCAACTCCTTAGCTGTCCCGGGACAGACATACTGATTTGCTGCTTAGAAGTCCTTTAGAATGCGATGTGGCTACTGAGGAACTTTTGAGCTTTTTACATAGAGATGTTCAGGTGATATTTTCTAGTCAGCTTTTTACAACTATGCTGCATCACTTTCAAGTGTTTCAACATTTGGGTATTATGGCCCTTTAAGGGACAATTTTAAAAAGTGGGTGGGTTTCTCTATCCTGTGTCAAGGGGGTTAAACCTGGGATTGAGGATTAATTTTATAGTTAAATAATATATACAAATTTATTGTGTTTTTAAATTTCACAACTGGAAGTAACATCATTTCTTTGTAAAACAAGGTGCTAATAACCTTTTGTGAAGTTTACAACAGAATCTAGTCTATGGATGGGACTGCTGCGCTAATATTACAGTGCTTTTGTCTTACTCTGCAGGATGGGACACTGCTAGTTGGGGCCCCAGGCGGGTATTTTTTATCAGGTACGTTTTTCAGCTTTCAAACTTTCAGTAGGACCCCCTCATGAATACCTTCCATGAAAAATAAATAAATAATAAATAAACTACATATATATATATCAATTGTATTAATGGTATTACTCTCTTTATAACCTTTAGGACTAATTTCTACAGTGAAACTCTCCTTTATACTGAATGACTACAATGGCCGCCAAGCACTGAAAAAGTACACCAGTGAACAGATCTCATTGGATACCTCAGGCAGTGATAGTGCATACACAGGTGAAAATGATTTCATGTGTATTTCCAGTCAGAGTTTCTAGGATGCAAAACAATCATGTCCCACCATAAGCCCATGTTTGCATGGGCTGATGCTTTATACATACACATTCATGAGCTTATACTTATATGACACAATTGTTATAGGTGCACAATCCATAAGTGCTGAAAGGAAGCCTAATACCAATAATTTTATTGTTCAAGTCCAAATTTCTTATTTCTCTACTAAATAATATCCACAACTAAACTACCTTGTCACGTGCAGCTACATTGATCTTCCACCTTAAGAAAACAACTGGCAACATAACATGAAATTGGATTGTTCAGAATAAATTATGCTCAGTCAATTCATCCAATAAAATCATTGTGTAAACAATAGCAAACCAGTACAATTTAGTGTTATCGCTATTCAAGAGCGGCAAAGATATTCCAGATTTTCAGTAGTATCAAACTACTTGTTACAGCTATGGTTAACTAACACCGCAGCTGCAAATAGTTTGTGACTGCATGGCTATTTGTAAAGGTTACAGGGTCTTACCTAATCACGGTAGGGGGCACACTAATCCTAAACATTTTAGCAGAGTTCAGGGTCGTGCTGTTATTAGTGCAGCTGGAACCCAAGAATATGCTGAAGATAGCATGGGGTATGCTCTGGGCATCTCGCTGTCTGAAGAGATTATAAGGGCTGCACTAAGTTTAGTGCACATTTGCTGCAGCATTCTTCCATTGACTATGATACCTGAGCTAAAGGTAGCGCTATTTGTGAACTGGATGTTGGATTGGTTTTGGTTCCAAGACGCCAATCTGGTTCTTGGTTATTCTCATGGAAGTCCTGGCATTCTTGTCTCTGCATTCCTAATTTAGTTTGTGCCTCAAGCCTCACCCTGATTGAAAAGTCCAAAAGATAGCAGCAGCTTGAATAAAAATTTGATTCATGAAGTATAGTAGAAAGACAATGTTTCTGGCTTTTAAGGACATGGCTAAGGACATTTGGGGATGAAACATTGTCATTGTTCTATGCTTCTTCATTAAAAGTTTTTTGGGGGTTTTTTGCTGTGGATTTTTTTGATGTGCAGTTACTCTGACAGCTTATATGCTTTATTTACACATGTTCTGGTCTGGGTTTTTTTTTGTAAGTTCTGTACTCTGATTGAAGGACTGATTTATTGGTTACTGACCTCTAGAACAGAACTTTTGACTTTTCTTTCACCTGCTCCCTTTTCTGTGATGTTTGGTTCCTGACAGATGTTCTGGTATTGAATTTAAGCTTGGCTTTTAACTGCTCTCTTTCATTAACTCTGTGTGCTGTCATCTGGTTCTGCTTATCTGGTAACAATATTGGCTTGTTCCCAACATTTGCACTTACTTCAAACTTGTTTCCAATATATATGCCTTATATATAAAAAAGCCAGCATGGATCCAGCAGAGATGGTGAATGTTATCAGCACTTTGTCACAGCAGCTTACAGCACTTCTATGCAAGACGTATAGGCCTTGCAGTTAAATTCAGGGCCGTCTTTAACACAGGGCAAAAGGGGCAGCTGCCCAGGGCCCAGTCTTTGTTGAGGGGCCCAAGAGTCCTTAAAACAATATATATATTTTTTGGTTCATTCCAGACTGCTAATGTCATGTGACATGGGGGGGGGGACACAGTCAGTCCTATTACTGTCACAGTCAAAAGTTCTCTGCTTATATTTATTTGTGAGAAACTGTGCCAGACCATGCCGGTGTCATGCCAAGCTAGTGCCACGTGCTATTTTAGATGTGCACTGTGCAGCACTGAATGCTAAGCCCTAACTCTGCATCTATCCAATCCCACTGCATCAGAAAAGGTCCTGCTGGGGTTATCACTGTTACCAGGTTACTGCTCTGGTGGTGGGGATTGTTTCTGGGTAGGGCTGACTGTAGGCGCATGCAACAGAAAGCTGGAGCGGCAGGCACGTGAGGATTTGGGCATCTGTGCAGCTGCACACACTGCTCTCTTCAGTCTTGAGGCTGTGTGACTCGTCTCACACTGTATCCATGCAGCCTTGGGCAGACAGCATCCAGTCTGCTGGTTCCCTTAGCCCTACTCTTTCTGCTGTGGCCCTAAGATCAACTAACTGAAGTCTGTTAGGGGAACTGTGCTTTGTAGAAAGGTGTCAGTGGGAAGAATAAGTGAGTGCACACATGCCCCTCCCCCATGCAGCATTGTCTAGTGCCGGATGAGAGGGAACTTGTTCCTAGCAAAGAAGTGACGTGCTGCTGTGGCTGATGTATAGTGTCATGCTGATACTTCACACATTAATGTAAGGTTTATTTTTATAGTTTTTTTCTCTCTCTGTCTCAGATTTTACAGCTTCCCATAGTAGTTCTGCTGTTCCAACCAGTAAACTTATATTTGTCTGCAACAGGAGACACTCGTTCTACATTCATTCTTTACAGATGCATTCATCATCAGACCCTACTTCTTTAGAGGGACCTATGTAGATTGGTGCAATAAGAGGACCTGTCTCCTCCGATACTGTCAAGTGAAGCCTAAGAGGGAGTCAAAGGAAGGTAATAAGGATTCAGTAGAAGTGTTTTTGAATACTTCTCTTCCTGTTGCATCATATATATCAGTTTCTCTTTCCTTGCAGTGGTACGCAAGATAAACTTTGATTAATGCCGTTATTGATTCAGGGGCGCGATCCGATAAAGATCGTAGTTTGCGGCGCAAGAGAGGGAACCCCCGCCGCCCGCAGTTTCAGCTCGCAACTCGAGCTATCCTATATACGGCGCTGTCAGAGGCTAAAGTGCCGTAAGTCTGACAAACCAGTGATGTCCAGAAATCTGCATAAGTGCAAATTTCTGGAGTCGCCAGTGACTTACGGCACTTTAGAAACTGCCGGCGCCTACAAAACCTGACTAAGTTATTAAATCTCCCGTACTGTCTAACGCTCCTCCCAAACATAGCCCGACACGTCTAACCCTCTGTTCGCTATCCCCCCTCACTATCCTAACAATAAAACATGTATTAACCCCTAAACAGCCGCTCCCGGACCCCGCCGCCATCTATATTAAATCTATAACCCCCTAATGTGAGCCCCTACCCCGCCGCCATCTACCTTACCTACCCCCTAAAGTGAGCCCCTACCCCGCCGCCATCTACCTTACCTACCCCCTAAAATGAGCTCATACCCCGCCGCCATCTACCTTACCTACCCCCTAAAGTGAGCTCCTACCCCGCCGCCATCTACCTTACCTACCCCCTAAAGTGAGCCCCTTACACCGCCGCCATCTACCTTACCTACCCCCTAAAGTGAGCCCCTTACACCGCCGCCATCTATTTTATAAATATTAACCCCTAATTTAATCCCCCTACACCGCCGCAAGCTATATTAACTATATTAACTCTAATTATATTAGGGTTAATATAGTTAATATCGTTATTATATATATATATATTAAGTATAATAACCCTATCTAATCCCTAACTAAATTCTTAATAAAATAGATCTAATTAATATTAATATTATTAATTAAAATATTCCTTTTTAAATCTAAATACTTATAAAATAAACCCTAAGATAGCTACAATGTAATTAATAATTACATTGTAGCTATTTTAGGGTTTATATTTATTTTACAGGTAACTTGGCATTTATTTTAACTAGGTACAATAGCTATTAAATAGTTAATAACTATTTAATAGCTACCTAGTTAAAATAATTACCAATTTACCTGTAAAATAAATCCTAACCTAAGTTACAAATACACCTACACTATCAATAAATTAAATAAACTACAAATATCTAAACTAAAATACAATTAAATAAACTAAACTAAATTACAAAAACAAAAACAAACACTAAATTACAAAAAATAAAAAAATATTACAAGATTTTTAAGCTAATTACACCTATTCTAAGCCCCCTAATAAAATAATAAAGCCCCCCAAAATAAAAAATTGTCCCTACCCTATTCTAAATTAAAAAAGTTCACAGCTTTTTTACCTTACCAGCCCTTAAAAGGGCCTTTTGCGGGGCATGCCCCAAAGAATTCAGCTATTTTGATTTAAATAAACATACAATACCCCCCCCCAACATTACAACCCACCACCCACATACCCCTATTCTAAACTTTCTCACTTTAGGGGGTATCTAATGTAGCTGGCGACGGTGTAGGGGGATCACATTAGGGAGTTATACTTTTAATGTAGGTGGCGGCGGGGTCCGGGAGCGGCGGTTTAGGGATTAATAACTTTATTAGGGATTGCGGCGGGGGATCACGGTTGACAGGTAGATCGACATTGCGCATGCGTTAGGTGTTAGGTTTTATTTAGCAGGTAGTTTAGGGAGTTACGGGGCTCCAATAGACAGCATAAGGCTTACTACGGCTGCATTTTGTGGCGAGGTGAAAATGGAGTAAGATTTCTCCATTTTCGCCACGTAAGTCCTTACGCTGTATATTGGATACCAAACTGCGCTTGTTTGGTATACCTGCCTATGGCCCAAAAAACTACGGGCGAAGGCAGAAATATACGAGCGTAACTTCTAGGTTACGCCGTATATGTGATACCAAACCAGCGCAAATTTCGGCGTCGCCAGCTTTTGCGGGCGACGCTGCATATCGGATTGGGCCCCAGATGCATATGGCTGTTTACTTAATTCTACCCTTGAAAGTAATATCATTATCCTGCTTTAATCAAAGGCCTCTCCAATTTAACTGTTTGTAGCTGAAGGCAGTCTGATGAAATGTGTTCTAAAAGAGGCTGTTCCAGTCATTGTTATGATGAGTTCTGGTCATAAATACACTTAACAGTTTGATGTAGTTGATTCTTCTTTATTTCCTGTCATTTGGGGCTTACCCTGGTTAAAAACGTACAATTCATCAATAAATTGGGATAATGACCGTGTAACTTTTGCTTCTGTCTTGTCAGAATTCCTGCTTATGCCAGCCTTCTATGCTTTTGAGTGTTCATTGAGGCATTCTGGAGACCTTACCTGAATAATACAGGGACTTTTCTGATGTGTTTGAGAAGAAGGGGGCAGATCGACTTCCTCCTAGTCGTGGTGACTGCTCTATTGATTTTGCAAAAGCGTTCATCAGGCACTTCTCCAGCTGGGGCAGGAATCTTTTTTAAGGAAAATAAAGATAGGGGCCTGAAGACTTTGGCCCAGATTTATCAATGAGTCAGAGTGCCGTCAGCTGCATAAGCAAACCTGTAGCCGCCTTACTATCTGGCTCATAGTGTGCCCTATAGAGTTTTCAACAATATTACAATACTATTATCTGAAGCAGGTATCTTTTGCAAATAGACACTTTGAGTACCTTGTCATGGCATTTGGATTGTGTAATGCTCCCGCTACATTTCAATATTGTCTTAATGATATTTTCAGAGACTTGTTAGATGCCTATATCTGGATGATATCCTGGTCTTCTTTCCTTTTCAAGATTTGCATGGTGCCAATTTTCAGACTATATTATTGAGACTGAGAGCTTATCGTTGGAGACGTGTCAATTCTCTGTTCCTTCTGTAAATTTTTGGGATACTTCCTTTCCCCAGATTATATTAGGATGGATCCTTAGAAGGTTTCTGCGATAATGTTATGCATTATTAGAAGTCAAGTTCATTTTGATTGGACACCAGAGGCTTAGTCAGCTTTTGAAAAACTTAATGGTATGTTTACATTGGCTCCAATTTTTATTAAAACAGATGCTTAGATACCTTTCTATTATGCTATTTTTTCTCAAAGGGCAGATACCAAGGATCAGATGCACCTTGCTTTCTTTTCCCAACCACCTGACTTCTGCAAAAGAGAACTATAATGTGGGAGATTGTAAACTGCTGGTGATTGTGTGCTTTTGAAGAATGAAAGCATTTTTTTGAAAATTGTTAATTTGAAACTGCTTCATGGCATATTTGAGTCATAGTTTTCTACAGTTTAACAACCATTTAAATATAAAAAAATATTCCATTGTCTTGATAAAAAGTTTGACACCCCTGTTTTAATCTATTAAACACAGATATTACAGTTATATAGTTATAAGATAACTTGGCTACTAATTGTGTCTGAGACTTTAGTCTATTACATAAGTACGTTACCTTCCTTGATAGTAAAGCGTGAAAATGCAATTAGTGTTTATGTGACAATGTTTCCTTCTTGCCTATACTGCAGGGTTCTCCGTTGCTATAGGAGAGTTTACAGACGACAGTACCCCAGGTAAATAAAAAGGGAAGATGGATCAGGGGTAGGGTGTGTTACAGAGCATATGGGGATAAAGATGGCAGAAAAATGATCCGGTGGTTGGTTAGGTAAGCTGATGTCAGTGCCAGACTGGGAATAAAACACAGCCATATTTTCCATTGAGTCCATAGAATGCACACACGCCATGTTTCTCAAGAGGATTACTAGGATATTGCTTCCCCAAATATTTTTTTCCATAATTAAATTATTTAAGTTTGTAATAAAAAAATGTTTCTCAAGAGGATTACTAGGATATTGCTTCCCCAAATATTTTTTTCCATAATTAAATTATTTAAGTTTGTAATAAAAAATGCTACAACCCAATTTCATCCATGACTCAAAAAGACACTCTAAACACTGTTTCACAGTGTGACTGGAGTAGGCAATAGAAACCATTCAAAGAAGGGCTACTAAAATGGTACATGGTCTAGGAAATAAAACCTTACAAGGAAATACTTTGTGACCTTAACACCTATAGCTCAGAGGTGAAAAGAAGAGAGATGATACAGCTGTATTGCCTCACCAGTAGCACTACCCCCTTAAATTGTATCTTGCCTACTCCAGCTGATGAGGCCCACTGGGAAATCTCCTGGTGTCCTGGTAGACCAATCCGGCTTTGGATGCTGTAATTTTGGTTTGATGGAAGAGGGAATTGAGGAATGGGAAAATAGGGGAAGAAGAGCTATTTGGTTATTTAGTGAACTTATCAATGTGTCTCTCTTTATCTTTCAGAATTTGTTGTAGGAAGTCCAAATTTTTTTAAAACAGAGGGCATTGTGAGTATTGGGTATGGTAGTGTGCATAATTGTCTCAGAAATGCTGTCTGACACACACTATAGTGGGAGAGGTCTAATGAGTTTATGCCTTGATCAAGTAATATCTGTGTCTTTTTTTTTGGAACAGGTTACAATTCACAGGAACTTTGAATTAACGAGAAGCATTTACAGTTTCAAAGGACAGCAGGTATGTATAACCATCAGTTTAACTGGTGAAATTGTGTAACCATCTTACATTACTAAGCAAGCTTAGTGTTCTAAACAGATGCTGTCTTATGGCATTTATAGTCTTAGGCAGAAATATGTGCGTGGTCCAGTATTATTGGGTACACATGTATGTAACTAGCAAGTTGGGCAAAAACAAATTGGATGTGGTAAATTTGTACTTGGTGGACACTAACTGATTGGTCAACTAAGTCCAGATATAAGCAACCAGTTCTTTATAATACAACTACTACTAACTTTCACTCCATTTAGTCTTTTGTGCAAAAATATATAAGAATACGTACGGTGTGAGTGGAGGGTATGTAATCTCAACTTTAAGAATCAAACGGCTAGATTAAGAGTTGGGCGGTAGCCATCAAAACCAGCGTTAGAGGCTCCTAACGCTGGTTTTTAACGCCCTCTGGTATTTGGAGTCAGTCAGGAAAGGTTCTAACGCTCACTTTCCAGCCGCGACTTTTCCATACCGCAGATCCCCTTACGTCAATTGCGTATCCTATCTTTTCAATGGGATCTTTCTAACGCCGGTATTTAGAGTCGTGGCTGGAGTGAGCGTTAGAAATCTAACGACAAAACTCCAGCCGCAGAAAAAAAACAGTAGTTAAGAGCTTTCTGGGCTAACGCCGGTTCATAAAGCTCTTAACTACTGTGCTCTAAAGTACACTAACACCCATAAAATACCTATGTACCCCTAAACCGAGGTCCCCCCACATCGCCGCCACTATAATAAAAAATTTTAACCCCTAATCTGCCGACCGCACACCGCCGCAACCTACATTATCCCTATGTACCCCTAATCTGCTGCCCCTAACACCGCCTCCCCCTACATAATATTTATTAACCCCTAATCTGCCCCCCTCAACGTCGCCTCCACCTGCCTACACTTATTAACCCCTAATCTGCCGAGCGGACCGCAGCGCTACTATAATAAAGTTATTAACCCCTAATCCGCCTCACTCCCGCCTCAATAACCCTTTAATAAATAGTATTAACCCCTAATCTGCCCTCCCTAACATCGCCGACACCTAACTTCAAACATTAACCCCTAATCTGCCGACCGGAGCTCACCACTATTCTAATACATTTTTTAACCCCTAAAGCTAATTCTAACCCTAACACCCCCCTAAGTTAAATATAATTTTATTCTAACAAAATAAATGAACTCTTATTAAATAAATTTTTCCTATTTAAAGCTAAATACTTACCTGTAAAATAAATCCTAATATAGCTACAATATAAATTATAATTATATTGTAGCTATTTTAGGATTAATATTTATTTTACAGGCAACTTTGTATTTATTTTAACCAGGTACAATAGCTATTAAATAGTTAATAACTATTTAATAGTTACCTAGTTAAAATAATTACAAAATTACCTGTAAAATAAATCCTAACCTAAGTTACAATTAAACCTAACACTACACTATCAATAAATAAATTAAATAAACTACCTACAATTATCTACAATTAAACCTAACACTACACTATCAATAAATAAATTAAATACAATTCCTACAAATAAATACATTTAAATAAACTAAAGTACAAAAAATAAAAAAGAACTAAGTTACAAAAAATAAAAAAATATTTACAAACATAAGAAAAATCTTACAACAATTTTAAACTAATTACACCTACTCTAAGCCACCTAATAAAATAACAAAGCCCCCCAAAATGAAAAAAATCCCTACCCTATTCTAAATTTAAAAAGTTCAAAGCTCTTTTACCTTACCAGCCCTGAAAAGGGCCATTTGCGGGGCATGCCCCAAAAAATTCAGCTCTTTTGCCTGTAAAAAAAACATACAATACCCCCCCCCCAACATTACAACCCACCACCCACATACCCCTAATCTAACCCAAAGCCCCCTTAAATAAACCTAACACTAAGCCCCTGAAGATCTTCCTACCTTATCTTCACCTCGCCGGGTATCACCGATTGGTCCTGGCTCCGAAATCTTCATCCAACCCAAGCGGGGGCTGGCGATCCATCATCCGGTGGCTGAAGAGGTCCAGAAGAGGCTCCAAAGTCTTCATCCTATATGGGAAGAAGAGGCGATCCGGACCGGCAACCATCTTGATCCAAGCGGCATCTTCTATCTTCATCCGATGACGACCGGCTCCATCTTGAAGACCTCCAGCGCGGATCCGTCCTCTTCTTCCGACGACTTCCCGACGAATGACGGTTCCTTTAAGGGACATCATCCAAGATGGCGTCCCTTGAATTCCGATTGGCTGATAGAATTCTATCAGCCAATCGGAATTAAGGTAGGAAAATTCTGATTGGCTGATGGAATCAGCCAATCAGAATCAAGTTCAATCCGATTGGCTGATCCGATCAGCCAATCAGATTGAGCTCGCATTCTATTGGCTGATCGGAACAGCCAATAGAATGCAAGCTCAATCTGATTGGCTGATTGGATCAGCCAATCGGATTGAACTTGATTCTGATTGGCTGATTCCATCAGCCAATTAGAATTTTCCTACCTTAATTCCGATTGGCTGATAGAATCCTATCAGCCAATCGGAATTTGAGGGACGCCATCTTGGATGACGTCCCTTAAAGGAACCGTCATTCGTCGGGAAGTCGTCGGAAGAAGAGGACGGATCCACGCTGGAGGTCTTCAAGATGGAGCCGGTCGTCATCGAATGAAGATAGAAGATGCCGCTTGGATCAAGATGGTTGCCGGTCCAGATCGCCTCTTCTTCCCGGATAGGATGAAGACTTTGGAGCCTCTTCTGGACCTCTTCAGCCGCCGGATGATGGATCGCCAGCCCCCGCTTGGGTTGGATGAAGATTTCGGAGCCAGGACCGATCGGTGATACCCGGCTAGGTGAAGATAAGGTAGGAAGATCTTCAGGGGCTTAGTGTTAGGTTTATTTAAGGGGGATTCGGGTTAGATTAGGGGTATGTGGGTGGTGGGTTGTAATGTTGGGGGGGTATTGTATGTTTTTTTTACAGGCAAAAGAGCTGAATTTTTTGGGGCATGCCCCGCAAATGGCCCTTTTCAGGGCTGGTAAGGTAAAAGAGCTTTGAACTTTTTAAATTTAGAATAGGGTAGGGCATTTTTTTATTTTGGGGGGCTTTGTTATTTTATTAGGGGGCTTAGAGTAAGTGTAATTAGTTTAAAATTGTTGTAAGATTTTTCTTATGTTTGTAAATATTTTTTATTTTTTGTAACTTAGTTCTCTTTTATTTTTTGTACTTTAGTTAGTTTATTTAAATGTATTTATTTGTAGGTATTGTATTTAATTAATTTATTGATAGTGTAGTGTTAGGTTTAATTGTAGGTAATTGTAGGTATTTTATTTAATTTATTTATTGATAGTGTAGTGTTAGGTTTAATTGTAACTTAGGTTAGGATTTATTTTACAGGTAATTTTGTTATTATTTTAACTAGGTAACTATTAAATAGTTAACTATTTAATAGCTATTGTACCTGGTTAAAATAATTACAAAGTTGCCTGTAAAATAAATATTAATCCTAAAATAGCTACAATGTAATTATTCGTTATATTGTAGCTATATTAGGGTTTATTTTACAGGTAAGTATTTAGCTTTAAATAGGAATAAGTTATTTAATAAGAGTTAATTTATTTAGTTAGAATAAAATTATATTTAACTTAGGGGGGTGTTAGGGCTAGAATTAGCTTTAGGGGTTAATAAATTTAATAGAGTAGCGGTGAGGTCCGGTCGGCAGATTAGGGGTTAATAATTGAAGTTAGGTGTCGGCGATGTTAGGGAGGGCAGATTAGGGGTTAATACTATGTATTATAGGGTTAGTGAGGCGGGAGTGAGGCGGATTAGGGGTTAATAACTTTATTATAATAGCGGCGCAGTCCGGTCGGCAGATTAGGGGTTAATAAGTGTAGGCAGGTGGAGGCGACGTTGTGGGGGGCAGATTAGGGGTTAATTAACATTATATAGAGGGCGGCGGTGTTAGGGGCAGCAGATTAGGGGTACATAGGGATAATGTAAGTAGCGGCGGTTTACGGAGCGGCAGATTAGGGGTTAAAAATAATATGCAGGGGTCAGCGATAGCGGGGACGGCAGAATAGGGGTTAATAAGTGTAAGGTTAGGGGTGTTTAGACTCGGGGTACATGTTAGGGTGTTAGGTGCAGACGTAGGAAGTGTTTCCCCATAGGAAACAATGGGGCTGCGTTAGGAGCTGAACTCGGCTTTTTTGCAGGTGTTAGGTTTTTTTTCAGCTCAAACAGCCCCATTGTTTCCTATGGGGGAATCGTGCACGAGCACGTTTTTTAGGCTGGCCACGTCCGTAAGCACTGCTGGTATCTAGAGTTGCAGTGGCGTTAAATTATGCTCTACGCTCCCTTTTTGGAGCCTAACGCACTGAAAACCCAGCCATTCTGTGAACTCTAAATACCAGCGGTATTTAAAAGGTGCGGGGGAAAAAAAGCACGCGTAGCTAATGCACCCCTTTGGCCGCAAAACTCTAAATCTAGGCGATAGAATGGTAGCTCTGCAGGTAAAATATCCACACACAAATAAATGTGTGTAAACTAATCCACTAAAAACTATTTTGATCACATTAAGATCATATTGTCTATTATGATATAAAATCATATCTGTCTAGCCACTCCTTCAGTGTCTTATTTTCTGTTGCCACTTTACCATCAAACCTGCTCAGTTCTGACTTTCCTGATTATCTCAATGCTTCTTCTCCTGGGAAAACAAAAAATAATCATATTATATATACACCACAACCAATAATATACATCATTGATAACTCAACTATCATCATTTGTCCACTGTGTTTTACACTTACATTGTTGCCTAATACCAGGCATCACTTCTATTTGAGGGACATTGGCAAAATGAGTCACTTTCTCCCTAGTGTCCTCCTCATACCATTTTGCCAGCCATGTGGCATTATGAAGTAGCCAAGTGGCATTATGAAATAACCGTGTGGGGGCTGTGTAATATTTTCTAATATGTGCAATAATAATTGAACATTTTTAATATTAGCTAATTTTAGATTAATATTGGCTAAACTTTTAGCTGGGTGATTAGTAAAATCATATGGGTGGTAAACTTGCTTAATAGGTCCTGGGGAGAACACCTTGAGGTTCACTTATCACTCAAAAAAAAAATCACTCATCATTGATCTTTTATTGATCTTCATTAAAAAAAAATGATTATCCCCACTCCACTTAGCTAAATGCCATGCTTTCTTTCATGTAATTAGCAAGAGTCCATGAGCTAGTGACGTATGGGATATACATTCCTACCAGGAGGGGCAAAGTTTCCCAAACCTCAAAATGCCTATAAATACACCCCTCACCACACCCACAAATCAGTTTTACAAACTTTGCCTCCTATGGAGGTGGTGAAGTAAGTTTGTGCTAGATTCTTCGTTGATATGCGCTCCGCAGCAGGTTGGAGCCCGGTTTTCCTCTCAGCGTGCAGTGAATGTAAGAGGGATGTGAAGAGAGTATTGCCTATTTGAATTCAATGATCTCCTTCTACGGGGTCTATTTCATAGGTTCTCTGTTATCGGTCGTAGAGATTCATCTCTTACCTCCCTTTTCAGATCGACGATATACTCTTATATATACCATTACCTCTACTGATTCTCGTTTCAGTACTGGTTTGGCTTTCTACTACATGTAGATGAGTGTCCTGGGGTAAGTAAGTCTTATTTTTGTGACACTCTAAGCTATGGTTGGGCACTTTTATATAAAGTTCTAAATATATGTGTTTAAACATTTATTTTCCTTGATTCAGGATGTTCAACATTCCTTATTTCAGACAGTCAGTTTCATTATTTGGGATAATGCATTTGAATAATCAATTTTTCTTACCTTAAAAATTGACTTTTTTTCCTGTGGGCTGTTAGGCTCGCGGGGGCTGAAAATGCTTTATTTTATTGCGTCATTCTTGGCGCAGACTTTTTTGGCGCAAAAATTTTCTTTGTCATTTCCGGTGTCATACTTATTGCCGGAAGTTGCGTCATTTTTTTGACGTTTTTGCGCCAAAAATGCCGGAGTCACCGGATGTGGCGTCATTTTTGCCGCTTAAAGCATTTAGGCGCCAAATAATGTGGGCGTCTTTTTTTTGGCGCTAAAAAAATATGGGCGTCATTATTGTCTCCACATTATTTAAGTCTCATTGTTTATTTGCTTCTGGTTGCTAGAAGCTTGTTCATTGGCATTTTTTTCCCATTCCTGAAACTGTCTTTTAAGGAATTTGATCAATTTTGCTTTATATGTTGTTTTTTCTATTACATATTGCAAGATGTCTTAGATTGACCCTGAATCAGAAGATACTTCTGGAAAATTGCTGCCTGACGCTGGATCTACCAAAGTTAAGTGTATCTGTTGTAAACTTGTGGTAACTGTTCCTCCGGCTGTTGTTTGTAATGAATGTCATGACAAACTTGTTAATGCAGATAATATTTCCTTTAGTAATGTTCCATTACCTGTTGCTGTTCCATCAACATCTAATATTCAGGGTGTTCCTGTTAACATAAGAGATTTTGTTTCTAAATCTATTAAGAAGGCTATGTCTGTTATTCCTCCTTCTAGTAAACGTAAAAGGTCTTTTAAAACTTCTCATTTTTCAGATGAATTTTTAAATGAACATCATCATTCTGATTCTGATAATGATTCTTCTGGTTCAGAGGATTCTGTTTCAGAGGTTGATACTGATAAATCTTCATATTTATTTAAAATGGAATTTATTTGTTCTTTCCTTAAAGAAGTCTTAATTGCATTAGAAATAGAGGAATCTGGTCCTCTTGATACTAAATCTAAACGTTTGAATACGGTTTTTAAACCTCCTGTAGTTATTCCAGAGGTTTTTCCCGTCCCTGATGCTATTTCTGAAGTAATTTCCAGGGAATGGAATAATTTGGGTAATTCATTTACTCTTTCTAAACGGTTTCAGCAATTATATCCTGTGCCATCTGACAGATTAGAGTTTTGGGACAAAATCCCTAAGGTTGATGGGGCTATCTCTACTCTTGCTAAACGTACTACTATTCCTACGGCAGATAGTACTTCCTTTAAGGATCCTTTAGATAGGAAAATTGAATCCTTTCTAAGAAAAGCTTACTTATGTTCAGGTAATCTTCTTAGACCTGCTATATCTTTGGCGGATGTTGCTGCAGCTTCAACTTTCTGGTTGGAAGCTTTAGCACAACAAGTAACAGATCATAATACTCATAGCATTGTTAATCTTCTTCAACATGCTAATAATTTTATTTGTGATGCCATCTTTGATATCATTAGGGTTGATGTCAGGTATATGTCTTTAGCTATTTTAGCTAGAAGAGCTTTATGGCTTAAAACTTGGAATGCTGATATGTCTTCTAAGTTAACTTTGCTTTCCCTTTCTTTCCAGGGTAATAAATTGTTTGGTTCACAGTTGGATTCTATTATTTCAACTGTTACTGGGGGGAAAGGAACTTTTTTACCACAGGATAAAAAATCTAAAGGTAAATTTAGGTCTGCTAATCGTTTTCGTTCCTTTCGTCACAATAAGGAACAAAAGCCTGATCCTTCCCCTACAGGAGCGGTATCAGTTTGGAAACCATCTCCAGTCTGGAATAAATCCAAGCCTTTTAGAAAGCCAAAGCCAGCTCCCAAGTCCACATGAAGGTGCGGCCCTCATTCCAGCCCAGCTGGTAGGGGGCAGATTACGATTTTTCAAGGAAATTTGGATCAATTCGATTCACAATCTTTGGATTCAGAACATTGTTTCACAAGGGTACAGAATAGGCTTCAAGATAAGGCCTCCTGCAAGAAGATTTTTTCTTTCCCGTGTCCCAATAAATCCAGTGAAGGCTCAAGCATTTCTGAAATGTGTTTCAGATCTAGAGTTGGCTAGAGTAATTATGCCAGTTCCAGTTCTGGAACAGGGGCTGGGGTTTTACTCAAATCTCTTCATTGTACCAAAGAAGGAGAATTCCTTCAGACCAGTTCTGGATTTAAAAATATTGAATCGTTATGTAAGGATACCAACATTCAAAATGGTAACTAGGACTATTCTGCCTTTTGTTCAGCAAGGGCATTATATGTCCACAATAGATTTACAAGATGCATATCTGCATATTCCGATTCATCCAGATCACTATCAGTTTCTGAGATTCTCTTTCCTAGACAAGCATTACCAGTTTGTGGCTCTGCCGTTTGGCCTAGCAACAGCTCCAAGGATTTTTACAAAGGTTCTCGGTGCCCTTCTATCTGTAATCAGAGAACAGGGTATTGTGGTATTTCCTTATTTGGACGATATCTTGGTACTTGCTCAGTCTTCACATTTAGCAGAATCTCATACGAATCGACTTGTATCGTTTCTTCGAGAACATGGTTGGAGGATCAATTTACCAAAGAGTTCGTTGATTCCTCAGACAAGGGTAACCTTTTTAGGTTTCCAGATAGATTCTGTGTCCATGACTCTGTCTCTGACGGACAAGAGACGTCTGAAATTGGTTTCAGCTTGTCGAAGCCTTCAGTCTCAATCATTCCCTTCGGTAGCCTTATGCATGGAAATTCTAGGTCTTATGACTGCTGCATCGGACGCGATCCCCTTTGCTCGTTTTCACATGCGACCTCTTCAGCTCTGTATGCTGAACCAGTGGTGCAGGGATTATACAAAGATATCTCAATTAATATCTTTAAAACCGATTGTACGACACTCTCTGACGTGGTGGACAGACCACCATCGTTTAGTTCAGGGGGCTTCTTTTGTTCTTCCGACCTGGACTGTGATCTCAACAGATGCAAGTCTGACAGGTTGGGGAGCTGTATGGGGGTCTCTGACAGCACAAGGGGTTTGGGAATCTCAGGAGGCGAGATTACCAATCAACATTTTGGAACTCCGTGCAATTTTCAGAGCTCTTCAGTCGTGGCCTCTTCTAAAGAAAGTCGTTCATTTGTTTCCAGACGGACAATGTCACAACCGTGGCATATGTCAATCATCAAGGAGGGACTCACAGTCCTCTGGCTATGAAAGAAGTATCTCGAATACTTGTATGGGCGGAATCCAGCTCCTGTCTAATTTCTGCGGTTCATATCCCAGGTATAGACAATTGGGAAGCGGATTATCTCAGTCGCCAAACGTTACATCCGGGCGAATGGTCTCTTCACCCAGAGGTATTTCTTCAGATTGTTCAAATGTGGGGACTTCCAGAAATAGATCTGATGGCTTCTCATCTAAACAAGAAGCTTCCCAGGTATCTGTCCAGATCCAGGGATCCTCAGGCGGAAGCAGTGGATGCATTGTCACTTCCTTGGAAGTATCATCCTGCTTATATCTTTCCGCCTCTAGTTCTTCTTCCAAGAGTAATTTCCAAGATTCTAAAGGAGCGTTCGTTTGTTCTGCTGGTGGTTCCAGCATAACCTCACAGGTTTTGGTATGCGTTTCTTGTCCGGATGGCTACTTGCCAACCGTGGACTCTTCCGTTAAGACCAGACCTTCTATCGCAAGGTCCCTTTTTCCATCAGGATCTCAAATCCTTAAAATTGAAGGTATGGAGATTGAACGCTTGATTCTCAGTCATAGAGGTTTCTCTGACTCCGTAATTAATACTATGTTACAGGCTCGTAAATCTGTATCTAGGAAGATATATTATCGAGTCTGGAAGACTTATATTTCTTGGTGTTCTTCTCATCATTTTTCTTGGCATTCTTTTAGAATTCCTAGAATTTTACAGTTTCTTCAGGATGGTTTGGATAAAGGTTTGTCTGTAAGTTCCTTGAAAGGACAAATCTCTGCTCTTTCTGTTCTTTTTCACAGAAAGATTGCTAGTCTTCCTGATATTCTTTGTTTTGTACAGGCTTTGGTTCGTATAAAACCTGTTATTAAGTCAATTTCTCCTCCTTGGAGTTTGAATTTGGTTCTGGGGGCTCTTCAAGCTCCTCCGTTTGAACCTATGCATTCGCTGGATATTAAATTACTTTCTTGGAAAGTTTTGTTTCTTTTGGCCATCTCTTCTGCTAGAAGAGTTTCTGAATTATCTGCTCGTTCTTGTGAGTCTCCTTTTCTGATTATTTATCAGGATAAGGCGGTGTTGCGAACTTCATTTAAATTTTTACCTAAGGTTGTGAATTCTAACAACATTAGTAGAGAAATTGTGGTTCCTTCATTGTGTCCTAATCCTAAGAACTCTAAGGAAAGATCGTTGCATTCTTTGGATGTAGTTAGAGCTTTGAAATATTATGTTGAAGCTACTAAAGATTTCCGAAAGACTTCTAGTCTATTTGTTATCTTTTCTGGTTCTAGGAAAGGTCAGAAGGCCTCTGCCATTTCTTTGGCGTCTTGGTTAAAGTCTTTGATTCATCATGCTTATGTTGAGTCGGATAGAACTCCGCCTCAAAGGATTACAGCTCATTCGACTAGGTCAGTCTCTACTTCCTGGGCATTTAAGAATGAAGCTTCGGTTGATCAGATTTGCAAAGCAGCAACTTGGTCTTCTTTGCATACTTTTACTAAATTCTACCATTTTGATGTGTTTTCTTCTTCTGAAGCAGTTTTTGGTAGAAAAGTACTTCAGGCAGCTGTTTCAGTTTGATTCTTCTGCTTATAATTTCAGTTTTTTTCATTATAAGATTTAAACTTTGTTTTGGGTGTGGATTATTTTTCAGCGGAATTGGCTGTCTTTATTTTATCCCTCCCTCTCTAGTGACTCTTGCGTGGAAGATCCACATCTTGGGTATTCATTTTCCCATACGTCACTAGCTCATGGACTCTTGCTAATTAAATGAAAGAGAACATAATTTATGTAAGAACTTACCTGATAAATTCATTTATTTCATATTAGCAAGAGTCCATGAGGCCCGCCCTTTTTGTGGTGGTTATGATTTTTTTGTATAAAGCACAATTATTCCAATTCCTTATTTTTTATGCTTTCGCACTTTTTTCTTATCACCCCACTTCTTGGCTATTCGTTAAACTGATTTGTGGGTGTGGTGAGGGGTGTATTTATAGGCATTTTGAGGTTTGGGAAACTTTGCCCCTCCTGGTAGGAATGTATATCCCATACGTCACTAGCTCATGGACTCTTGCTAATATGAAAGAAATGAATTTATCAGGTAAGTTCTTACATAAATTATGTTTTTCCACTTCACTCACAGTTCATCCTCTGCTGCCAGTAGATTCAAACCTTCAGCCCCAACAACCATATTAGGCTACATACACCCCTAGCTGGCTTCAATAATAATTCTCCTCCTTTGTTCTCTCACCACCTCACACTCTTCGGGGGAATTTTCACACTGCACATATCCTGTCAAACTCTATCCTATCTATTTATAGAATCCTATTATTTAAAGGAACAGGAAACACCAATATTTTCTTTCGTGATTTGGATAGAACATTTTATACAACTTTATAATTTACTTCTATTATCAATTTAGCTTCATTATCTTGTTATGCTTTAATGAAGGAATAACATTGCACTACTGGCAGCTAGCTGAACATAACTAGTTAGCCAATCACCAATCAGCAGCAGGATATGTGCATATAATTTTTCAACAAGTGATACCAAGAGAACAAAAGAACATTTGAAAATAGAAGTGAATTTAAGTGTCTTAAATTTACATGCTCTATCAGTATCATGCAAGTTTAATTTTGACTTTCCTATCTCTTTAAGCTTATATGGTTTGTCAACCAATATGAATTCTTCTAACTAGAATCTCAATATCCTCCATAGTCCAGACTTACAATCAACACTAACCACAAGCCACAACTATGTCATACATTTTATGCATTCTAGGGATCATGACTCTCTAATCGTTCTGTCTCATTCTGCTTTTCACTGTTTGATTAATATTATTTTTTCAGGTCTTAATTTGTGTGGCTGTTCTTTTGAGTTTGGGTGGCATTGTACTCATATGTTGTTTAGGGGTAACCCTTGGGTGCTGGGAAGGTTATTGGTAGAAGTACAGATAAGGGGAGCTAATTGTGTATATATAAACTTTATGGATTGAAATATCATCTATGTGCAAGGATTAGGTCAATATCGTGATTGGGTGAGACAAAAATAGAAATAATTAAACTTGAATTAAGTTCAAAGTGCTAAGATTACAACTCGTGAAAATATAAAGAGTACAACAAGAAAGAGTAATTAGAACAAGGTAGTCTAGATTAAATAAATATATAATACATTTATTACTAATACAAACAATGTTATACAGAATGTAGAGTAGAATATAATATTGTTGGTATAGAGCTCTTATACCCAATAATATAAAAAAAACTGCAGTGAAAAAGAATTAAAAATAAAGATTTTTAAAATGTGCTTGATAATATCTGCATGAAAAATTAACAATAGCCACCTATTATATAAAAATCTCTCAAAATCGTGGTGTTACAATGTTAATATGACAGTTATTTTGACTGATGTTATCGTCAAAAATTCTTATCAGAGTAATGCTCTGTTTTTTAGGAGATAATGTTATTGTAACCGTTTTCCACTTGAACAATATGTAACTAAAAAGTAGCTGATCGCTGTTTCTTACTCACGCTTGGATCTGTGTATGAAGAGAGGCGGACAAACAGTCCGTATGTTTCTTGGTCAGCTGACAGATGACGTGATGTCAGGGATCCGATTGGTTGTTAGTGTTCAACCTTTACACTGGAGCAAATTTTGAAAGTAAATTTTAATGAGATGCCGCTATTAGTAATAGCAATATTGTGATGAAATCCTTTTGGGCAAAATTTAACAAGAGGAGGTTGATGTGCTGGGGTTCTTTGCGCCTTGTGTGTTTAGAAAACACTGCGATGATAGCAAAAAACTCTTCTGGGAAATGATACTGTATACCTTCGTAAGGTTTGCCGGAGTCTCAATTTCCCATGTTAGATATTGCAAATGTTGATGTTACAGGTGTATTGCTTTGCTGGATTTCTCCCAGCTATAGGTGCTCTTGGATTTTCTATGCCCTGGGTAGGGATAATAGTATCTTAAAGGTGCTGAAACTGTTTACCTTCGTAAGGTTTGCAGGAGTTTCAGATTCAAGGAAGAAACTTTCAACAGTCTGTGCGGCAAGAGGGTTGTAGATAGCGATAGCCTGATCCTTTGATTTTGCAGTCTTTTGGTGACCGGCATAGATCGCTTGTATCTGATGTAGGAGTGAAATTTTAATATTAATCACTTTTGATTCTGGGTGTCCTGTGGGCAAATCTACGCGTTTCGGCCATAGCCTTTATCAAGATGCCCAAGGTGTGCAGGTGATTTACTTATAAAGGTGAAGTAGTGTCCTCATTGGTAGATTTTGAATCTGAATTAACCAATCCAATGGTTACTCAAGTTGTAATTGATTACAGTTATTCATGATTTTTCAACACTACGTATAATATAACAAATATTTAAATCTAATGTTTATCCAATATATACAACAAATACGGATCTCTATATAGAGGATTCTCTCTTTCGTATTATGTGAAGTAAAATAAACCAAGAATAGAGCAGTGGTTATTTACTAGTACATGAATTGTACCGGATAATTCTTAAATGGATAGATATATGAATTCACTTTGTAGCTCATTCTGAAGTGCTAATACAAATTATAAGTTATATTTAAGGCAGTAAAATATACCCTTATATGATCTAATATGTACATACAGAGAAGAACATTATTTTCTTTCAGTCTTATGGTTATAATTAATATTGTTTCCAAAACAATCTATTAATATATATATCCTACAAGATGGTTTATATGTAGCTTACGGATTCTTTTAAAATAGAAGTTTTTCTTTCCTAGTCTACATTATTATTTATATAGTCTAAGTATTTGTAGTGTGTAGTGCTAAATCTTTTGATATGTGCGTGGTTGTGATGAGCTAAAAAATTATATATATGTGTGTATATATATATATATATATATATATATATATATATATATATATATATATATAGATTCTGGGAATTGAATATTTATAATGTATATAAGAAAATTATAATGTTGAAAATATGAATTAAGATTACAAATAAGATTAAAAATAAAAAATAATAATAAAAGTAAAAATGAAAATAAAAATATAAATAATTTATCTGGTTTGGTCCTTAATCTTGAAATTTTCTACAAGGAATAGCTTTGGAATTATTATGAATTTGGAGGTGGAATTTGGGGATTTAAAGCGATATGTTTAAAGGGTTTATTAATTTGATTTTTATTTAATCATTTATTTCTTCTATTCTATAGGGAATTAAATTGGGAAAGAATATATTATGTTATTCCAGTAATATAATATGAGTGTTTAGATAAGGAAGTTAAGGTCCAACTCCATATATAGTCCATCAGGATGGAGAGTTTTAAAGGAATAAATATATTCTGCTTCTTTTCTACATGGGAAGGTTATGTAGAGGGGCAATAACCAAGGTGAGGGGAGCTAAAGGTATAATATGTGGTGATTGTATGTTACTGTGTAACCTAAATAAAAGTTTATGCTTAAGCGTTATGGTTGAAAAAATAATATATTTATTTTAAAACACTTTAAAACATGTGCATAATAAAAGTATAGAGCTCTATTACTTTAAGACATATAAAACAATATACAATATACAATTTGTAATAACAATAATTGAAGATTGAAAATAGTTGCTAAAATATTGTACACTTATTTGCTTGCTTAAATATTGTACACTTTTTGCTTGCTTCTGTTGTCTATACGGTCTCTTTTGAGGCTTTAAAAGTTTAGTATTAATGTTCTTCTAGTACTCACGATTTTGTCTTGGGTGTAAAAGGCTTTTTAGCTTTATGGGGTTATAAAAAACCGTTGTGGAGGCAATATACGTTTGGAGTAAATACAGCCTTGAAGTTGACAATCTTGCTTTTTGTAGCTTTGGAGATTATTATGAACAAGCTGTTGATTTGTTTCTATTTCCTTTGTTAGGCTGATACAATGTATATCTCAAATTTGTTGTGCTAGAGAAAAATCTTAGCCGTTTGAACGCTGTTAAGGTGTTTTAATTTAAATTGAATTATCCGTTGGTCTCTGAGACTGTATACCCTATTTTGTGCTAGTATGCTATTCAGGGTTTGCAGGAGTCTCTAAGAGGCTTGTAGCGTTTGAAAATTCCTCAATCTTTAACAGGAGTTTGTTTGCGAAATTACCGTTGGTCTCTGAGACTGTTTACCCTTAAGATTTTGCTTGAGGTTGTTCAGGGTTTGCAGGAGTCTCTAAGAGGCAGTTCTGACTGTTGTCCGGTGGTTTTCTTCTTTTGCGCTTATTATTTCAAGCGCTAGATAGAGCTGAATTCGTTGAAGGGAAGATAGTTCTTGTCCCACAGTGTGGGCATAGACTGTCAAAGAGGGTGCACACTCAGGTGGGCAGATCTACGCGTTTCGGCGGGTGCCTTTATCAAGATGCCTCTGAGAGTGTTCGCGGTCCTTTTTAAAAAGGGGTAGGTAGCTCCTGATTGGTTAATTACAAATTCTTAGTTGACCAATATTTATGCAGATATTTGAGCAAAGTGTTCGGTTCCAATTTTAAGCTGTAGTACAGATTTGTGGAATGATATAATAATAACGTCTGCTAGAATGAAACTTTTAACATATAAAGCTATTCATAATTTCCTAAACTTAGTTGATCTGAATATGTGTTTAGTTTGTGTGTGCGCCCTCTAAATGATATAAATATACAGTATAATTTTGTGAATAAGTGAAGATAAACTCAATATAATAGTGAGTTGGAAAGAAGGGGGTGTTTTTGTTTTGGGACATATGTGATAACTTAGAATTTTTGTGTCCGCATGAAAAATGCTTTAATTATTTTGCTGTTTTGTTGCTGAATGTTGTGTAAAATTTGCGACAAATTTGGTATATTCCTCTGTGAGTATATGTGGATATAGAAATGTTTAAATCCATAAGTTTTAGATCAGAAAGTTTAAATCAAACTCCATATTTAATCCATGTGGATATAAAGTTTTAAAGGAGTAAATATATTCCGCTTCTTTTCTAAGTAGGAGGTTTTCTAGATTTCCCCCTCTGGGATTAAGGAAAACTTTTTTGACTCCCCAATATTTCAGGTGGTGAATATTGCCATTATGATATTCAGTAAAATGTTTGTATAGGTTGGTGCTAGTTGATTTATGTTCGATATGGTGAAGGTGTTCTCTTATGCGGTCTCTGAGCATGCGGCTAGTTTGGCCAAAGTATTGGTAACCACATAAACATTGTAAACAATAAATTACATTCTTATCTGAACATCGTATGATTTCCTTGATGTTGATATATTAGTTGTTATTATTAGATTTCAGGGTTTTAATTTTGCTGCTATGTTTGCATGATTTACATGATATACATGGAAAGAAGCCTTCAACTTTTTCTTTGTTAAGATCGAATGTATTAGGGTTGGGTATTTCCTTATTTTTGAATTCACTTGGTGATAGTATGTTTTTTAGATTTTTTGCTTTTTTAAAAATGATGTCGGGGTTATTTTTCAATCTATGTCCCAAAATTTGGTCATGTTTTATATAATGCCAGTGTTTGTTTAAAATCTTTTTGATTTCATGATGTTGTGAGTTGTATTGCGTTATAAAAGGAATAAATAAGGGATCGTTTTTGTTTTGGTTAGGTGCTGATTTTTGTTTTGGTGCGAGTATCAAGTTCCTATCCATTTCTTTTACCTCTAATTGTGTTTTCTCCAAAGTGTGGATGTTATATCTTTTTTCAATGAATCTTTGTTTTAGAGTTTCTGATTGGGTGGAGTATTGATTAATATCTGAACAATTTTTCCTGATTCTGGTGAATTGATTTTTGGGGATATTTGTTTTCCATTTATTTAGGTGGCAGCTTTTATTGTGTATGTAGTTATTGGCGTCTGTTTTTTTAAAAAAGGTTTTGGTTGTAATCATCATATTTTTAATTTCTATTTCTAAGTCCAAATAGTGAATTAAGTTTGTGCTAAATTCATGAGTGAAATTGAGGCCTAGTGTGTTGTTATTTAAGTCTTCTAGAAATAATTCTAGAAGTTCAGGTTCGCCTTTCCAAATTATAAATAGGTCATCTATATAGCGGTAATATAGCACAAGGTTCGCCCCCCATGGGCTAGAATTTATGTAATTATGTTCAAAATAACCCATGAATAGATTAGCATAACTGGGGGCGAACCTTGTGCCCATAGCAGTCCCCTTGTGTTGTAGAAAAATCTCTTCATTAAATAAAAAAGAGTTGTTATATAATATAAAATGGATACAATCAATTAGGAATTTATTTTGTTCTTTATTTAAATTTGGATCCTTATCTAAGAAGAATTTTATAGCTTTAAGCCCTTTTTGGTGATCTATGTTTGTGTATAGGGAATTTACATCACATGTTACTAAAAGGAAGTTTTCTTCCCAAGATATATCTTTTAGGGTGTTGAGTAGTTGAGTCGAGTCTTTTAGATAGGAGGGTAACTGGGAAACGTATGACTGTAAGAAGAAATCGACATATTGCGAAAGATTTGATGTGAGGGATCCTATGCCTGAAATGATAGGTCGTCCAGGGGGTTTAGTTAAGTTTTTATGGATTTTGGGAAGTATGTAAAAAGTAGGTGAAATGGGGTTTACAGTGTTTAGAAAATCAAATTCATTTTTTGTAAGTACTCCTGAGTTAAATGCTTTTATGAGAAGATCTTGTAGTTTTTTTGTTTGGTTTTTTAAGGGATTAGATCTTAATTTTTTATATGTTGTCTGGTCATTTAGAAGTCTGTACGATTCCTCTAAATAAAAAGATGTGTCCATAAGGACTATTCCTCCGCCCTTGTCTGCTTGCTTGATGGTGATTTCGTTATTATTTTTTAGATCTTTTATTATTTTTAGTTCCTTTTGAGTCATATTCTACTCTATGAATTTGTTTTGATCTAGTTTGTCTATATCTTGTTTGACCATTTTCTCAAAGAGTTTAATGTCTTCGCTTTTTTCATTTGTGGGATAGAACGTTGAGGGGGCTTTTAGATTAGTGTGTTTAAATTTTTGTTCATTTTCTTTGAGGGTTTTGTTCTCAAGAGGGTTCTTTATGAAATATCTTTTTAAGGTGAGTTTACGTATGTATTGGTTTATGTTTATGAGGGTTTCGAATTTATTTAATTTGCATGATGGGGCAAATGATAGGCCTTTACTTAGAACTGTTTTTTGAAGAGGATTCAATTGGTATTTACTTATGTTGAATATTCCTGTATGTTTTATTTCTGTCTTTTCGGGATTTTGTCTAGATTTTCTTCCGTTTCTCCTACCTCTAATCCTCGTTTGTTTCTTACGATTCTTTTTGGGAGGATGCGGTGTGTGTTGGTTTTTGATGTTCCTTCCCCTAAAGGGGCCTGTTCTAAAAAAACTTTCTGTTGTTCTGCATTATGAGGTGCGGGAGACCTTATGTCTTGTTCTAATGGTTGATATCTATTTCTTGTTTGGATTCTCCAATCTGAGTTGGAGTCAAAGTGATTTCTTTTGTAGTTAGTGTAATAAGAGTTTTTATTCTTATTCTTGTATGTGTAGTGATCAGATTGGTCATAATTGTGTCTATAAGGATATTGGTTATCTGGTTTGTAATTCCATTCTCTGTTATCCCATCTATGTTCATAATTATTTCTTTGATTATAGTTATTTCTGTTGTGGTTTGGATTGTGTTGGTATTCTCTATATGAGTAATTTCTCCTAGGGGTATAACCCCAATCTGTGTTTGAATCGTTGTTCGGCAGATCATAATTGTTATGTGAATATTGGTTTGAAAAAGAATTTTTGGGTGTTCTTGTGTCATATCTATTTTGACTTATAAATTTTTCTTCTGTTTGTGTTTTTGTGTGGTATTGGTCATCGGGGTAGTTAGTGTATTGTCTTCTATGATAGTTATGTTGTTTAATAGATCCTTCTATATTTCGTGTGTCTGATGGAATTTGATTCCTAAATGTCGTGTGATTCGATTGTGGGGGTTTATTTGTATGGTTAGATTTCCCAAATAAATATGATTTGTCTAAAGTTTTTGGAATTGGAGAGGCGACTATTTCAACTGTATTCTCGTATGTGGAATCTATTTCTATTGGAATATCAGTATCTAGAGTTTCAGAGTAGTCTTCCAGATCTCTGTTATATTTAGATGATTTTGTTGCTAGAATATTTTCTTTAAAACTTGAAATCATACGATGTTCAGATAAGAATGTAATTTATTGTTTACAATGTTTATGTGGTTACCAATACTTTGGCCAAACTAGCCGCATGCTCAGAGACCGCATAAGAGAACACCTTCACCATATCGAACATAAATCAACTAGCACCAACCTATACAAACATTTTACTGAATATCATAATGGCAATATTCACCACCTGAAATATTGGGGAGTCAAAAAAGTTTTCCTTAATCCCAGAGGGGGAAATCTAGAAAACCTCCTACTTAGAAAAGAAGCGGAATATATTTACTCCTTTAAAACTTTATATCCACATGGATTAAATATGGAGTTTGATTTAAACTTTCTGATCTAAAACTTATGGATTTAAACATTTCTATATCCACATATACTGACAGAGGAATATACCAAATTTGTCGCAAATTTTACACAACATTCAGCAACAAAACAGCAAAATAATTAAAGCATTTTTCATGCGGACACAAAAATTCTAAGTTATCACATATGTCCCAAAACAAAAACACCCCCTTCTTTCCAACTCACTATTATATTGAGTTTATCTTCACTTATTCACAAAATTATACTGTATATTTATATCATTTAGAGGGCGCACACACAAACTAAACACATATTCAGATCAACTAAGTTTAGGAAATTATGAATAGCTTTATATGTTAAAAGTTTCATTCTAGCAGACGTTATTATTATATCATTCCACAAATCTGTACTACAGCTTAAAATTGGAACCGAACACTTTGCTCAAATATCTGCATAAATATTGGTCAACTAAGAATTTGTAATTAACCAATCAGGAGCTACCTACCCCTTTTTAAAAAGGACCGCGAACACTCTCAGAGGCATCTTGATAAAGGCACCCGCCGAAACGCGTAGATCTGCCCACCTGAGTGTGCACCCTCTTTGACAGTCTATGCCCACACTGTGGGACAAGAACTATCTTCCCTTCAACGGATTCAGCTCTATCTAGCACTTGAAATAATAAGCGCAAAAGAAGAAAACCACCGGACAACAGTCAGAACTGCCTCTTAGAGACTCCTGCAAACCCTGAACAACCTCAAGCAAAATCTTAAGGGTAAACAGTCTCAGAGACCAACGGTAATTTCGCAAACAAACTCCTGTTAAAGATTGAGGAATTTTCAAACGCTACAAGCCTCTTAGAGACTCCTGCAAACCCTGAATAGCATACTAGCACAAAATAGGGTATACAGTCTCAGAGACCAACGGATAATTCAATTTAAATTAAAACACCTTAACAGCGTTCAAACGGCTAAGATTTTTCTCTAGCACAACAAATTTGAGATATACATTGTATCAGCCTAACAAAGGAAATAGAAACAAATCAACAGCTTGTTCATAATAATCTCCAAAGCTACAAAAAGCAAGATTGTCAACTTCAAGGCTGTATTTACTCCAAACGTATATTGCCTCCACAACGGTTTTTTATAACCCCATAAAGCTAAAAAGCCTTTTACACCCAAGACAAAATCGTGAGTACTAGAAGAACATTAATACTAAACTTTTAAAGCCTCAAAAGAGACCGTATAGACAACAGAAGCAAGCAAAAAGTGTACAATATTTAAGCAAGCAAATAAGTGTACAATATTTTAGCAACTATTTTCAATCTTCAATTATTGTTATTACAAATTGTATATTGTATATTGTTTTATATGTCTTAAAGTAATAGAGCTCTATACTTTTATTATGCACATGTTTTAAAGTGTTTTAAAATAAATATATTATTTTTTCAACCATAACGCTTAAGCATAAACTTTTATTTAGGTTACACAGTAACATACAATCACCACATATTATACCTTTAGCTCCCCTCACCTTGGTTATTGCGCTTCATTTTTCGACAGTTGTTTGAAGGAACAACTGTCACACTTGTAGGGTTTAGAGCGTGGTTATATTAACCAATTTTTCCCAACATTAACACTCACCAGGTGCACTCACTCTAAACTTGTTTTTCACTAAGGTTATGTAGAGGGGAAATTTGGGTAATGGTATTATCCTCCATTTTTAACTTTCATGTATTATTATCTATTTTGTTTGTATTTATCACAATCTACAGGTTGCCTCATATTTTGGTTACTCTGTGGCTGTTGCTGACATAAACAATGATAGGTGAGTGCATTGTTGTATATAGGAGGCATGTATGACTTACCTTTGCAAAATGATAGTCATGCTTAAATGACCAGTTATTGACCAGCTCTGTCCTAGCCACATTTTAACAAGAGATAGCAACATTTTCCTCTTTACCACTTCACTAACCATAATCCTCAACAGACTAATATAAACATATTTGACCTTAGAATAGAAAAATTGCATAAATCCTTATTGCTGTTCTTTTCAGAGTGGTTTATGGTCCCCTTGATGCATAGATTTATTTAAAAATGGTATGTAACTTGTTGTTATCTGCAACTTACTCAGTTTGCATACATTTGTAGGATGGATGATGTATTGGTTGGAGCACCTCTTTTTATAGAGCGCCGATCAGGTGGAAAGCTGCAGGAGGTTGGCCGAGTCTTTATTTATAAGCAGAAACGACGTACCCGTTTCCACCCTGAACCCCAGATCCTCAGTGGAACAAAGTTGTATGGACAGTTTGGGTCCTCCATTGCATCTCTTGGGGATTTGGACCAGGATGGCTTCAATGGTGGGAAGACTAACACCAAATATAACTGATTGTTGCATATTTTGAATATATTACAGTAGGTTATAATCAATAGTAGGTTTACATGTGTTTGTAGTAAGCCTGTTTCTCTCAATAGCTAGTATATTTACCATGGTATAGCCAATTTTGGGGTTTCCAATGATTCAGGGGGTCTTTAAATCGAGTAAATTGGGTGTTTCTTCAGTCAAAAATTGTCTCTCCTTCTCAACACCAGATGTTGCTGTGGGGGCTCCATTTGGAGGCAAGACTGGAAGTGGCTGTGTGTATATATACAGGGGAGGGAATTCTGGCCTGTCAGCCCAGCCCTCTCAGGTCCTGGAGCCCACCCTTCCCCCGAATTCCAGGTTTGGCTTTGCTCTGAGAGGAGGAATGGACATCGATGACAATGGCTATCCAGGTTAGAGACACAGAGGCATTACTCTCCATTTTACTTCTGTCTTGTCTCTTTTATGGTCTGTCTCGCTGTTCTTTTCCATCTTATTAACAGCTCCATTGCATTCTTCCTTCTTTCCTTTGTTTTCTCCCTGTCTCCTGATTTGAAGCTTTCATCTCATCCCTCTCTCTGATCCAACTTTTTTTTTTTTATTAAAGATTTGCTTGTGGGTGCATTTGAAGCAGACAAGGCATACATATTCAGGTATATATAATCCTTCCCCAGTAAATTCCTTTAACCTTATGACTGTTTCTTTTTTCTCTTTGCGACTGTCCCTTAAGTCTTTTATTTGTCTCTCCCTTCCCACTAATGTGACTGTCTATGAACTCTGCCTTTACGTGTCCATTGCTATCTCTCCTCTGTAGTCCATTTTGTCTCTCCCTAATGTTTATCCCTTCTCTTGCTGATGCACTCTCTCTTTCCTTATGGCTGTCCTCTTTCTGTACCATTTACCTTCCTTATTTTTAATGCCAGTTTACTATTAGAATGCTAAAATTAAAAAAAACAGCAGAATAAACACAGCACTGCAATTTTCTAGACAATGCTGTAGGGGTTGGAAATGTCACACACTTGTTTGAACTCATTACTTTAGAATGTGTTACATCCCTCCCTGATATATGAGGGGTTAGCCCTAACTTTTACTCTGAGCTTTAGCCCTATTCATATTGCTACTGAAACAATATAGGAGAACATGGGTGTCCAAAGAGGGCAAATAACCACTAACCCTGATCATGAGGATATGCAGTAACAGAGACTTTAGCCACAATGCATTTTAAAGTAACTTGTCATTGGAAAAGTCAACTAACCCTCTGGTTATCACTTGGACAGAGTGATAACAAGTAGACAAAAGGTTAAAATACTAAGTGTCAGATGCATCTGAAACTGCACATGTACCTCAATCAAAAATAAGTTGTGGTGCCAATTAAAATTTTGGAATATTTAAAGGGATTGTCTAGTCAAAATTAAACTTTCATGATTCAAATAGAGCATGCAATTTCAAGCAACTTTCTCATTTACTCCTATTATCAATTTTTCTTTGTTTTCTTAATATCTTATTTGAAAAAGCAAGAATGTAAACTTAGTAGCCGGACCATTTTTGTTTCAGCACCTTGGTAGCGATTGCTGATTGGTGTCTAAATGTAGCCACCAAACAGCAAGTGCTAACCAGGTGCTGAACCAAAAATGGACTGGCTCTTAAGTTTTTATTCTTGCTTTTTTCAAATAAAGAGAACAAAGACAATTTGATAATAGGAGTGAATTATAAAGTTACTTAAAATTGCATGCTCTATCCGAATCATGAAAGATTAATTTTGACTGGACTATCCCTTTAATCTGGTAAGACCAAATATAGCAGAACAATGTTTAATCCTTACCACACACACGCAGCAATGAGAGTCACATAGCTTAGTATATTTATTCAAGATAACAGGCTTACTTTATTCTTCCTTTTAAACAAGTCATCTGTTAAACTGCATGATGTAAGTATGGGTTATTGTGGATTAAGGTAACAATACAGCAGATATCTTCAGTCAGGACATTGAGGCCCATTTATCAAGCTCCGAATGGAGCTTGAGGGCCCGTGTTTCTGGCGAGCCTGCTGGCTCGCCAGAAACAGCAGTTATGAAGCAGCGGTATAAAGACGGCTGCTGAATAACCTGTCCGCCTGCTCTGAGGCGGACAGAGATCGCCACAATTCAACCCGATCGAGTACGATCGGGTTGATTGACACCCCCTGCTGGCAGTCGATTGGCCGCGAATCTGCAGGGGGTGGCGTTGCACCAGCAGCTCACAAGAGCTTCTGGTGCAATGCTGAATACGGAGAGCGTATTGCTCTCCTCATTCAGCGTGGTCTGTCGGACCTGATCTGCACTGTTGGATCAGGTCCGACAGACCTTTAATAAATAGGCCTCACTGACTGAACCTTTTGGTATCTAATACAGGAACAAGAAGGAAGTGAGTTAAGAAAAGGTCTGCAGAGCATAGACACAAGGGAGCAGAAGGAACCCTCTAGTGTCCAAAAACAAGCAGTTGCTTCTATTCCCAACATAAGAGGATATTCTTTTTTTTTTTTAAATTGAGTTGCCTCCTGATCTTCTAGTTATTACATGCTTGGTGTGAAAATCTCACTTACATAACTAATTAATCACCAGTTTTAGAGCAATGATGGAGGGGTTAATGAATGGTTAAAAAGTAAGACCCATATCTCTTTATATGTGATTGGATTGTTAAACATTGGGTTCTGGTTAGAGCTATAAATATGTATTGTATTGGTCTCAGTTGGTATTGTGTTTGGGATGATGTAATATCTTAACTCTCCCTAACTCCTAGTTATCAGTGTGACCCCTTAAGGAGAATTGAAGGATTAAACACTGTCCAAATCTACAGAATAAGAACATCACCTATGCTACTCCCTTCTATTAGTTCTGTCCACCTGTGTTCTGAGAACCTTTCCTATCTTCATTAGTTTCCTTGTGGTTTATTCTGGAGATATGTAATCCTTCAAGCCTTTGTGGCTCTGGTCATGAAAGCTTCAGTGGGCTCTGACATTTTGCATGTGACTTTTGTGACAGCTGGAAGACTAGTTCTTTATGATCCTGGCCTTCTAAGTAAACAGAGCTGGCAGTTTACTTTCTGTATGTAAGACCTTTATGGCACTGCACTCGCTTAGCGCTCTTACTGCTGTTATTGGCTATTATTTAGATATGTATTTTTTGCCTTTTCTCTTTTGAGTGCTGTATTTTTGGATGAATGCTGTTACAGAGGTTCTGAAGTGTATCACTAAGGCAATTTGAACAACAAATTTAGTGGGAAGAACACTTTGGTGGAGAAACTTGGATGGGGATTCCAGCAAGTTAACATTTAGAGCTTGCCATTTGAAGGGTCTATATTCATTCATTTAGGAAATGGAGCCTTAATCCCCTACCCCCAAATAGGAAATTAGTAAATTTCTTCCTTGGGCCCCTAATTCTCAACCCATGCTCAACCCATTTTTCTCGCAGGCACATGTCACAATGTAGAACATAACAGTCCAAACTGAAATGTGCATGAGTAGATTTCATTTTTGAATAGAAACAAAGGAGGGCTACTAAAATGTTACATGGTCTAAAAAACAAAATGTACAAAGAACGACTCTATGATATAAATATGTATAGTTTAGAGGAGAGAAGGGATAGAGGTACCAGCCTTCCAGCATTTATTAGATTTCTACTTACTTCTAATTTTGACAGAAGACGGGAAAAAAAACCTGTAGTAGACCTAAGGGCCATTAACAGCTTTCTGCTCACCTGTGTGTGTGAAATTGCCCATAACACATCCCTTCTATCAATAGATGTCAAGGGTGTTTTTTTCTTGTGCTTATAGCAAGGACTCATGTGCAGTTCATCTGCAGTTTTTATGGTTTGCAGCACTACTGTTTAGAAAATAAACTATCCCAATCGTGTTTACAAGGATTCTTGTTCCTTTGATTACAGAGCTTTGCATGAAATGTTTTTTCTTTCTTGTAATTGGCAAGAGTCCAGGAGCTAGTGACGTATGGGATATACAATCCTACCAGGAGGGGCAAAGTTTCCCAAACCTCAAAATGCCTATAAATACACCCCTCACCACACCCACAATTCAGTTTTACAAACTTTGCCTCCTATAGAGGTGGTGAAGTAAGTTTGTGCTTGATTTCTCCGTTGATATGCGCTTCTCAGCGTTTTGAAGCTTGATTCCTCTCAGAGTACAGTGAATGTCAGAGGGATGTGAAGGGAGTATCACCTATTGAATTTTATGGTTTTCCTCACGGGAAATCTTTTTCATAGGTTCTCTGTTATCGGTCGTAGAGATTCATCTCCTACCTCCCTTTTGAGATCGACGATATACTCTCATATTCCATTACCTCTACAGATAACCGTTTCAGTACTGGTTTGGCTATCTGCTTTATGTGGATGGGTGTCTTTCGGTAAGTATGTTTTCATTACTTAAGACACTCACAGCTATGGTTTGGCACTTTATGCATTAATATAAAGTTCTAAATATATGTATTGTACAGGTGGCCCTCGTTTTACAACGGTTCAATTTACACCGTTTCAGAATAACAACCTTTTTTTCCAGTCATGTGACTGCTGTTGAAAAGCACTGAGGAGCAGTGCATTTATTAAAATAGCCAGTAGGTGGAGCTGTATGCTTGTGTTGCAGCAAAGCCAAGCAAGCTGAAATTAATCAGTTTAACCAGACCTGAGCTGTCGAGCAGATTTCAAAGGAATAAGATCTTCCTGTCTATAACTCAGTCCAGATTGGAATGCATAGAAAGAACTGTTTGCAGAAAAATGCAAGTGAAGTCTGCATTGTGTGATTATTTTATTAGGTGTATAATGCTGTTTAGCAAATGTTTTTGTTCATTTAACTTAGTTTAATTATATATTTTGTGTTGTGTGATTATTTTATTAGGTTTATAATGCTGTCTAGCATTTAACGTCTTTATTTCAAAGCTTTAAAAAAAAATGTATTAGGTATTACTTATGACAATTTTGAGAGGGGCTTGGAACCTATCTCACTCACTTCCCATTGACTTACATTATAAACTGGGTTTCAATTTACAACGGTTTCGATTTACAACCATTACTTCTGGAACCTAACCCCGGCGTAAACTGAGGGTTACCTGTACTTATATTTGTCATGAGTCAGGTTTATGTATATTTCCTTTTGCAGTTTCATATTTAGGAAAATATTTTTCTTACCTGGGGTATAGTCTTTTTTCAAATTTACTGCTTTTTCATTAAATTTTCGTGGGCAAAATTAGGCTCACGAGGTCGCAAAATGCCAACGTTTATTGCGTCATTTTTGGCGGGAGAATTTTTTTGGCACGAAGGTTCGTCCGGTGACGCAAATTCGTAATTTCCAGCATCTTAGTTGATGCCGAGTTTCCTTACGCAAGGTTGCGTCTGCAATGACGCAAGTGTGTCATTTCCGGCTATTGTTAGCGCCAAAAAAATTCATTTTGCGTTGTGCGTAATACTTGCCGCCAAATAATTTCATTATTTAAAACCCCATTTCTATATGCCTCTTGCCTTTTTCTATGTCAGAGGGCTATGCTGTTTGCATTTTTTCCCATTCCTGAAACTGCCATATAAGGAAATTGATAATTTTGCTTTATATGTTGTTTTTTCTCTTACATTTGCAAGATGTCTCAATCTGATCCTGTCTCAGAAACCACTGTTGGAACCCTGCTGCCTGATAACAGTTCTACCAAAGCTAAGTGTATCTGTTGTAAATTTGTTTAGGTTATATCTCCAGCTGTGGTGAGTAATAGTTTTCATGATAAGCTTTTACCTGCAGAGAATGTATCCATCAGTAATAGTGCAATGCCTGTTGTTCCTTCAACATCTAATGTACATGATATCCCTGTGAATGTAATACGGGCCCTCAAGCTCCATTCGGAGCTTGATAAATGGGCCTCAATGTCCTGACTGAAGATATCTGCTGTGTTGTTACCTTAATCCATACTCTCATATTCCATTACCTCTACAGATAACCGTTTCAGTACTGGTTTGGCTATCTGCTTTATGTGGATGGGTGTCTTTCGGTAAGTATGTTTTCATTACTTAAGACACTCACAGCTATGGTTTGGCACTTTATGCATTAATATAAAGTTCTAAATATATGTATTGTACTTATATTTGCCATGAGTCAGGTTTATGTATATTTCCTTTTGCAGTTTCATATTTAGGAAAATATTTTTCTTACCTGGGGTATAGTCTTTTTTCAAATTTACTGCTTTTTCATTAAATTTTCGTGGGCAAAATTAGGCTCACGAGGTCGCAAAATGCCAATGTTTATTGCGTAATTTTTGGCGCGAGAATTTTTTTGGCGCGAAGGTTCGTCCAGTGACGCAAATTCGTAATTTCCAGCATCTTAGTTGACGCCGAGTTTCCTTACGCAAGGTTTTGTTAGCGCCAAAAAATTTAATTTTGCGTTGTGCGTAATACTTGCCGCCAAATAATTTCATTATTTAAAACCCCATTTCTATATGCCTCTTGCCTTTTTCTATGTCAGAGGGCTATGCTGTTTGCATTTTTTCCCATTCCTGAAACTGCCATATAAGGAAATTGATAATTTTGCTTTATATGTTGTTTTTTCTCTTACATTTGCAAGATGTCTCAATCTGATCCTGAATCAGAAACCACTGTTGGAACCCTGCTGCCTGATAACAGTTCTACCAAAGCTAAGTGTATCTGTTGTAAATTTGTGGAGGTTATATCTCCAGCTGTGGTGAGTAATAGTTTTCATGATAAGCTTTTACCTGCAGAGAATGTATCCATCAGTAATAGTGCAATGCCTGTTGTTCCTTCAACATCTAATGTACATGATATCCCTGTGAATATAAAATATTTTATTGCTGATGCGATTAGAAGGCTTTGTCTGCTATTCCGCCTTCTAATAAACGTAAAAGATCTTTTAAAACTTCTCATAAAGTTGATGAAATTTCAAATGACTGACAACATACTGAATTATCCTCATCTGATGAGGATCTATCTGATTCAGAAGATCCTTCCTTAGATATTGACACTGACAAATCTACTTATTTATTTAAAATGGAGTATATTTGTTCCCTGTTAAAAGATGTGTTGATTACATTGGATATTGAGGAAACTAGTCCTCTTGATACTAAAACTAGTAAACGTTTAAATTCTGTTTATAAACCTCCTGTGGTTACTCCAGAGGTTTTTCCAGTTCCAATAATTTCTAAGGAATGGAATAGGCCTGGTACTTCTTTTATCCCATCTTCAAGGTTTAAAAAATTGTATCCTTTGCTAGCAGTTAGTTTGGAGTTTTGGGAAAAGATCCCCAAAGTTGATGGGGCTATTTCTACTCTTGCCAAATGTACTACTATTCCTATGGAAGATAGTACTTCCTTTAAGGATCCTTTAGATAGGAAACTTGAATCTTATCTAAGGAAAGCTAATTTATATTCTGGCTATCTTCTCAGGCCTGCCATTTCTATGGCTGATGTTGCAGCTGCATCAACTTTTTGGTTGGAAAGTTTAGCGCAACTGGAAATGGATCCTGATTTGTCTAGCATTGTTCGCTTGCTTCAACATGCTAATCATTTTATCTGTGATGCCATTTTTTATATCATCAAAATTGATGTTAAATCTATGTCTTTAGCTATTTTAGCTAGAAGAGCTTTGTGGCTCAAATATTGGAATGCTGACATGGTATCATAGTCATCATAGTCTAGATTACTATCTCTTTCTTTCCAAGGTAATAATTTATTTGGTTTTCAGTTGGATTCAATTATTTCAACTGTCACTGGGGGGAAGGGAGTTTTTTGCCTCAGGATAAAAGACCTAAGGGTAAATCTAAAGATTCTAACCGTTTTCGTTCCTTTCGACAAAATAAGGAACAATCCTTCCCCGAAAGAATCTGGTTCCAATTGGAAACCTTCTTCAAGTTGGAGTAAATCCAAACCATTTAAGAAACCAAAGCCAGCCCCCAAGTCTGCATGAAGGTGCGGCCCTCATTCCAGCTCAGCTGGTAGGGGGCAGATTAAGATTCTTCCAAAACTTTTGGGCAGATTCTGTCCAAAATCAATGGATTTCAGAGTATTGTCTCTCAAGGGTACCGAATAGGATTCAGAGTAAGACCACCTGTGAGAAGATTTTTTCTCTCACACATCCCAGACAATCCAGTAAAGGCTCAGGCTTTTCTGAAGTATGTTTCAGACCTGGAGCTTTCAGGGGTAATCATACCAGTTCCGTTTCAGGAACATGGTCTGGGATTTTATTCAAATCTATTCATTGTCCCAAAGAAAGAAAATTAATTCAGGCCAGTTCTGGATCTGAAAATTTTGAATTGTTTTGTAAGAGTGCCAACTTTCAAAATGGTGACTTTAAGGACTATTCTGCCTTTTGTTCAGCAAGGGCATTATATGTCCACGATAGACTTACAGGATGCATATCTTCATATTTTCTGATTCATCCAGACCACTATCAGTTTCTGAGATTCTCTTTTCTAGACAAGCATTACCAATTTGTCGCTCTTCCATTTGGTCTAGCGACAGCTCCAAGAATCTTTTCAAAGGTTCTTGGTGCCCTGCTCTCTGCAATCATAGAACGGGGTATTGCGGTGTTTCCTTATTTGGACGATATCTTGGTACTAGCTCAGTCTTTCTGCAGAATCTCATACAAATCAACTAGTGTTGTTTCTTCAAAGACATGGTTGGAGGATCAATTTACCAAAAAGTTCCTAAGACAAACCTTAAAAACAGCGACAATTGTCTCTCATAATATAATTGCTCCGTGTGAATGAGTGTGTAGGTGTAGTGTTGTGTGATTCATTGTGTCTTTTCATAATAATACCCAATTTTGTAAAAAAAAGAGGGGCTGAAAATCTGACATCATACAGTTTAATGTGTGTGTTTGTTATCATTCATTCTCTGATTTTGTCCCTCCTAATGGAAGATCCCACTGGACAGGTCAAAAAACAGACTGAGGGGGCGGAGCCAGCAGAGCAGCAAGACAGACGCACACTTCAGTAGCTCCAACTACACTGCTTATATATATCAATTTCAAGGACTGTTCTAGCCCTAATATTTATTTCTCAACGAAGACCACTTAATATTAGTGACCTGCACATCTAATTTAACTACTGTGAGCTCTGCCAAAGCGATAAACTTTCTATACTCTCTGAGGTAATCTGTTGGCCAGAGGCTCTGAAGTCGGCCATCTTGGGCCTGTCTCTACTGCATTCCTGTTACCCACTGCCATTCCCTGATATGTCAACAGCGGAACAAATTATGGAGGAGATCCATCTTTTTCTCGAGGGGTGCTGCAGCATACTTGAGCGCTTACCCAGTCTGGCGCTCTGGCAGGTAGATGACACGTCTTTGGCTCATACTACCCACATATCCACCTGCATGGCCATGCCGGGGGGTGGCGACGCTTTGGGGCCCCGGCGTCCCTCACCTCCTGAGGATACTGTCGTGGAGGCGGAGAATGGAACTGCCCTTACCGGCTTTTCGCCGGGTACGTTAAAGAGCTTCAGCCTCCTACGACACCAGTCACTTCTCACTGCACCTAACAGTCGCATGCAGATGCTACCGCCTGCAGCTACAGCAACCCAAGGAGGTTTATACCTTACATCAGTGGAAGCCTTCTTATCGCCAGACTGTTTCATCTGGATTTGCTTGAGTGCAGCAGCCCGCAATATTATGGCTCAGAGATTTATGGATCTATACCGCCTCTACCCCAGTAAGGCACGGTCGGCCCTTCTCACCCGCGGACAGCAGCGGTCAGGTATCACGGCCAAGCTGCAGAGGTTAGGCATTGGTTAAAATGCTGGGGACTTCTGAGAGACTTTGCTTGTGATGGCGGTGTGTTTGACTACTTCTGAACTGTCTATCATGAGCTGGGTTGAACTCGTTGTGCACTTTAAGCTCCTTTTGTTATTTCTTAGTGTTTCACAGTTTTACTCCCTAGTTTATTTAATGTACGCAAAGTAGCAATTGTTGGAATTTACCCCTATTGTCAGAAATTTACTCTTATCAAACTAATTGCAGGGCTAAACGTTTATTACCTTAAAAGAATGGTAACTACATTAGGTCTAAAACGTTACGAAAGGACATATGATGTACTTGGCCATAATCCAGATTTCCCTTTAATCATTTACTTTATTTGAGTGGTTTGGGGCATTTACTGCATTACACATATGTTTAATGTATAGGCTGCAAAAAGTATTCTGCGAGTTGAGAAATGTAATGTCAATAATTAAGTATCATCTTGTTAGCAGGATTATATTATTATATTATATGTTTTCTCACATCTCTATATAAGCTATTGTGCCCAACTAAGCGATTGCTGCTTGTATATAACCCTCCCAAATATTTTTCCTTACTATGTACTGGGTTAAAACTTGCTGAGGTCTCAAAGTTATATGTTATCCCTATATAAGCTGATATACTGTAATTACATGAGACTTTGGGGGATAGTTTAAGAGAAGTATATAAGGACATTGCTGTTTGTTTCTATGGGTACATTTATGTTATGTTATATTCCATGTGGAGGTTTCTCTACCCCTTACTCTCAGCGGTGGTAATTGATCATAACCAGAAAAGGGGGTAACTACAGCTGATGGAACACTCATGGGTTCATATTTACTATTACTCCTTCAAGTAGGAACCCAAATCCCATGTTCGTAGCAACCTCCCATTCATATTAGTCACATGATCTCTGTGGAGCATCTATTAAGCTTGTTATCTTTAGAATCACCCATTTAAATAATGTCCACCTAATTTTGAGTCTCTCACCTCTGTTTTCCCCTATGCCCCTACCCCCCTATCCCCTCCAATGATGTTATTACATGGAGGTCGAGCTGCCAGCGGCCGAGGCGGCAAGACCCTCTCTCCCGTCATTTCATCTAGGTGTTAGCTTCTATCTATGTTTGGGGGCTCAGAGACAGGCATTTACTCATGATTCACACTGTTTCTCTCAACCCAGTACCCTCATAAAAATCATTATAATTATTGCACATATGGTTATCAATTTGCACATCTTATTTGATATAAATCCACTCATTACATTCAAACTCCAACCTCCCCCCCCCCCCCTTTATAATATACCTCCCTATAGGGGAGATCTCATTATGCGGTTCATCTTGTACATACCGTACCCTAGATATTTTATCACACTCACATATCATATCACACCATTTAATTAAAAACGATTTTATTGATATTACCTGAAATATAACTCGTCAATTTACTCTATCTGTAAGACCATCTTAAGTACCTACTGTTTGTGTAATAATGAAAATGAGGTTCCAACTTTCAGTCTGACATTTCTTCCAATGTGAATCTTGCTCTCCTGTATGGAAGCCACTTTATTGTAATATATTATATCTATGTAATTTTTTGGTTTATTACCTTGCATAAGCTGTATTGCTTTTTCCACAACCTCAATAAAAAACTTTAATTAAAAAAAAAAAACAAAAAAAAAAAACAGACTGAGAGAAAACTATTCTTCGTAACATTACTGAGAGAGCCTTCATATTTTCTCTACTGGTATATAAATAATAATGAATGTACACATTTAAAAAATTGATGTTCACCAATTAAAGCGACAGTCAAGTCCAAAAAAAACTTTCATATTTTAAATAGGGCATGAAATTTTAAACAGCTTCCCAATTTACTTTTATCACCAATTTTGCTTTGTTCTCTTGGTATTCTTAGTTGAAAGCTAAAACTAGGAGGTTCATATGCTAATTTCTTAGACCTTGAAGACTGCCTCTAATCTGAATACATTTTGACCACTAGAGGGCATTAGTTCACATGTTTCATATAGATAACATTGAGCTCATGCACGTAAAGTGACCTAGGACTGAGCACTGATTGGCTAAACTGCATGTCTGTCAAAAGAACTGAAATAAGGGGGCAGTCAGCAGAAGCTTAGATACAAGGTAATCACAGAGGTAAAAAGTATATTAATATAACTGTGTTGGTTATGCAAAACTGGGGAATGGGTAATAAAGGGATTATCTTTCTTTTTAAACAACAAAAATTCTGGTGTTGACTGTCCCTTTAAATGACCATCATCTCTTATAACTGGGCTGTGTTATCCTGCAGAAGTTGATAATTCTTATACCTAACAAATATATTTAGATCAATGGATCTAATTGTCATATAGATGAAAGAACACAGGTGCAGGTTGTGCATCTGCAACATAAATATGCTAAATTAAAATGAATGTGTTCAAAAATGTATTCTATATGAAGTTTGTAAAAAATGCCAACTATAATGTCCTTGTCTATAAAAAATTGATTGCCTAATTTCAAAAGGGGTCGATAATGGATAATCTATTATTTCACTAGGAAGATGAAACCTATTGTAAGATTTATTTACTTGGAAAATGAAACCTAGAGTTTGATTTTTATAATTTATTGATCCATACCCTGTTATGTTACACAGGATAAGGAGCAAGGTATGTGGGAGACTAAAACGTATTGTGGACAGAGTACCTGAACATGACTAGATTACAACATAGTTATTGGTACTACTAAAAGAAATACCTTGAATAAAGATTAATTAAAGGCTGCCAGATCAGATTGGAATTATTGTATACAATTGTTTCTACTAGTGTTGAAAAAGGCAACACTTAATACAATGTAACATCCATACTATCTGGACTATGTATACTCCCATTGGTTCCTTATAACTTGACAACTTCCTGTTATATCATTACATGTGTATTTAATGATGCTAATTAAGCATGCTTGTATCCGTTTTTTGCATTTGCCTGAGGAAACGACCACTGAGCAGTCGAGAAACGCGTTGCAGCAAAAAAGATATTAAAGAGTTTGTTTTAATAACATTCTGGAAGTTGTTTTTATATGCTTACCAAGTTTTAGCTTACCATCTTTCCAATAGGTAAAAAACCCCAGTCTGGACGGGTATGAAACAAGAGACAGTTCCGGTATCTACAGCAATCTTCAGCTAAGGAACAGCTGACACCTGTAAAATAAAACCTAACCTGAGTTACACTAACACCTTACATTACAATAAAATTAAATTAAATAATAAAATACAATTATCTAAATTACAAAAAAAATAAACAATAAATTACACAAAATAAAAAAAGAAATTATCAAAAATAAAAACAAATTACTCCTAATCTAATAGCCCTATCAAAATAAAAAAGCCCCCCCCAAAATAAAAAAACCCTAGCCTACACTAAACTGCCAATGGCCCTAAAAAAGGGCCTTTTGCGGGGCATTGCCCCAAAGGAATCAGTTCTTTTATCTGTAATTTTTTTTTACAAACAACCCCCCAACAGTAAAACCCACACAACCAAACTCCACAAATAAAAACCTATCTAAATAAACCTAAGCTAACCGTTGCCCTGAAAAGTGCATTTGGATGGGCATTGCCCTTAAAAGGGCATTTAGCTCTTTTACATTGCCCAAACCCTAATCTAAAAATAAAACCCACCGAATAAACCCTTTAAAAAAAACGTAACACTAACCCCCGATGATCCACTTACAGTTTTGGAAGACCAGGCATCCATTCTCATCCAGCCGGCAAAGTTCTCATCCAAGCGGGCAGAAGTCCTATTCGAAGCGGCCAGAAGTCTTCATCCAGACGGCATCTTCTTTCTTCTATCAGCCAAAAGAATGCAAGCTCAATCCTATTGGCTGATTGCAACAGCCAATAGGGTTTTTTACCCTTTAATTCCTATTGGCTGATACATTTCGATTGGCTGATAGAATTCTAAGGGACGCCATCTTGGATGACGTACCTTAAAGGGAAACTTCATTCTTGGTTAACCATCGGAAGAAGAGGATGCTCCGCGCCGGATGTCTTGAAGATGGACCTGCTCCACGCCGGATGGATGAAGATAGAAGATGCCGGATGGATGAAGACTTCTGCCCGCTTGGATGAAGACTTCTGCCGGCTTCGAGGGGGACTTCTGCCCCCTTGGATGAAGACTTTTGCTGGCTTCGAGGAGGACTTCGGCCCACTTGGATGAGGATGGATGTCCAGTCTTCGAAAACTGTAAGTGGATCGTCGGGGGTTAGTGTTAGGTTTTTTTAAGGGTTTATTAAGTGGGTTTTATTTTTAGATTAGGATTTGGGCAGTAAAAGAGTTAAATGCCCATCCAAATGCCCTTTTCAGGGCAATGGGGAGCTTAGGTTAATTTAGATTTTTATTTGGGGGGTTTGGTTGTGTGGGTGGTGGTCTTTACTGTTGGGGGGTTGTTTGTATTTTATTTTACAGGTAAAAGAGCTGATTTCTTTGGGGCAATGCCCCGCAAAAGGCCCTTTTTTAGGGCCATTGGCAGTTAAGTGTAGGTTAGGGTTTTTTTTATTTTAGGGGGGGTTTTATTTTGATAGAGCTATTAGATTAGGAGTAATTCGTTTTTATTTTTGATCATTTCTTTTTTATTTTGTGTAAATTAGTGTTTATTTTTTTGTAATTTAGATGATTGTATTTTATTAATATAATTTATTTAATTTTATTGTAATGTTAGGTGTTAGTGTAACTCAGGTTAGGTTTTACTTTACAGGTAAGTTTGTATTTATTTTAACTATGTAGCTAGTAAATAGTTACTAACTATTTACTAACTTGTCTACCTAGTTAAAATAAATACAAACTTAGCTGTGAAATAAAAATAAAACCTAAGATAGCTACAATGTAACTATTAGTTATATTGTAGCTAGCTTAGGTTTTATTTTACAGGTAAGTATTTAGTTTTAAATAGGAATTATTTAGGTAATAATAAGTTTTATTTAGATTTATTTTAATTATATTTAAGTTAGGGGGTGTTAGGGATAGGTTTAGGGGTTAATAGGTTTATTATAGCGGCGGTGTGGCCGGGCAGCAGATTAGGGGTTAATAATATTTAAATAGTGTTTGCGATGCGGGAGGGCGGCGGTTTAGGGGTTAATAGGTAGTTTATGGGTGTTAGTGTACTTTGTGACAGTTTAGTTATGAGTTTTATGCTACAGTTTTGTAGCATAAAACTCATAACTACTGACTTTAGATGGCGGTACAGATCTTGTCATTTTAGGCTCACAGCAAAACTCGTAATACCGGCGCTATGAAAGTCCCATTGAAAAAGGACTTTTCTTAAAGTGCGGTACTGACGTTGCGTGACAGCCAAAAAAGTGTGCAGTACACCTATTCTGACAAGACTTGTAACAACAGCGGTAGGGAAAAAGCATTGTTATGGGCCATAACGATGCTTTTTGAGTCATAACGCAAAACTCATAATCTAGCTGATAGTTTCCAGTTGTTATCAGTTAAAGCCAATCAGGCACATATATGTAGCAGGGCTAGCCTTGAGAAGTCTGCAGGGTGCATTTTAAATTTGTGAGAATTAGAGTATATTGCAAAGTTGTTTTATTATGCATAACTAAACATTTTATATAAAATCATTTTTTAAGGTGTTTACTGTCCCTTTAAAAACCAAACAAATCAATTTTGCTGTTGAATGAACATGTCCGTAAACAGGAAAGACAAATTGGAACAATCCAGTACAACAGTCATTCCATAACAATGTAAACAGAACATAACCCCCCCCCAAGATGAATATGGAAAAAAACAAACATACAAAAACGTTTATTGCAATACTATTATACTCTGATGGAGGTGGTGGCTGAACTAACATCAGAATTGATCAGTTTTCTCACTGGTGAGCTATAGTCCACTGCAATAACTTTTTCTAATACTCTCCACACTATGGGCTCGATTTATCAAGCGATGGCGGAAAAGGGCGAACATATTCGCCCCTGTCAGCCCCAGCTCGCCTCTGGCGGGCAATAATCCACTGCCGGAATTTATCATTGCACGTGAGCGCTATTTGGTGCTCAAGTGCAACACCACCCTCTGCCCGTGCACAGCCAGTCACGCGTGGGCTGGAGCTGTCAATCTTACCAGTCGGACGAGATTGGGGAGATTTAATTCTCCACCTAAGAGGTGGAGAAGAGAGTAGGAAGGTGTGAGAACCTGCATTCGTAGAAAGAAGAGAAGGCTTGAAGAAGGCTTGAAAAATCAAGCCCTATGCACATGACTTCATTTCCCAGCTTCCTAAGCAATCTGTTTCCGCTTTGAAAATAATGTGAATTAATAATTCAGTCAAATAAGCTACCTCTGGCCATTACGCTATGAATTAATTATTCTAAACTTAATTAATTTATTTCTGTAATTAACCCCTTAACGACCAGCGGCGTACCCTGGGCCTCTCTCTTCCGCAATATATCTAAAAGTAGCGAGATCGAATGCCCCAGGAGTGGTGCCGATCGTTGGTGGTGTGGGAGGGTTAGGAGGGAGGCGGGTGGGTGGCCCATCACCGGAGGGGGGCAGGTGGGACCGCTACGCTACAGAAAAAAACAACTGACAGAGGCAGGGAGGGGAAAGAAAGGGAAGTAGGTAGAGGGGGATCCTATGGTGGAGGGGTGGATTATAGGGCAGGGATATAATCTTGGAGGGGGCAGCTAAACTACAGAAAAAAAGTTTTTTTGTATTTTTTTTTAATAAAAAAATAAATAAAAATGATAGCAAACAGTACCTAAGATGGCAGAAATCAGTTAGAGGAGTAAGGGGGGGATCCTACACTGCAGAAAATAGGAAAAACATTTTTATTAAAAAAAAGCCTTATTTTCATACTGGCAGACTTTCTGCCAGTACTTAAGATGGGGGTGACCATTGGGGGGTCGGGGAGGGAAGAGAGCTGTTTGAGAAGGATCAGGGGGTGGAAAGTGTCAGATGGGAGGGTGATCTCTACACTAAAGCTAAAATTAACCTTACAAGTTACCTGAATAACCCCTTCACTGCTGGGAATAATAAGTGTGGTGCGCAGCTGCAATTAACGGCCTTCTAATTACCAAAAAGCAATGGCAAAGCCATATATGTCTATTTCTGAACAAAGCAGATCCCAGAGAAGCTTTTGCAACCATTTGTGCCATGATTGCTCAAGCAAATAATTTCAGTGAGAAACCTAAAGTTTGTGAAAAAGTTAACGATTTTTTTTTTTATCGCATTTGGCAGTGAAATGGTGGCATGAAATATACAAAAAAAGGCTCTATTTCTGTTTAAATGTAGTGATGGCAAAATGCTAAAAATGCTCTGGTCTTTTGGGAAAGTTTTAGTCTGAAATGCCCGGTCCTTAAGGGGTTAATCTTTATGAAAAAATTATTATTTACAATTTAAAAAAAAATTAATTTCCATGTTTAAAGAAAAGAAAAGAAAACCTGCTGTGCCAGATGATAACTATGTTGTCAATTTTCTTTTTTGTTTACCATTTGTACTTTTTTATTTTTTTATTTATCTATTTTATTAAGTTGGTGAATTCACTATTATGATTGATCTGGAGAGTAAGAATTATAATATGTACATTTTCCTTTTCCTGGTCAAAGACATTGGTTACTTTCACAAAACGTCTATGGGGTGCAAGATATTTGTACATCTATTATTATTATATATTTGTAACGCACAGCCAAATTCTGTAGCAATACAATATAAATTTGAGGAACTGAACAAGTGTTTTTTTAAAAGTCTGGAGATACATATTTCAGAACATGTCATTGAGATTGGTGGTAAAACATTTGGAAGTTAAAAATCACAACAGGAAAGTTTTATGTTACTCTTAGCTATGCAGGAAGCTCATATTTCCTTCCTTGCAAACATATATAGTTTACGCGCAATTAGTAATGAATTGTGTATAGATGTATGATATATTTATTATCCTTCCTAATTTTTTTTTAATCTTTCCATATTTTGCTTTTCCTCGCTCCCTTTTGCTTTACATTCTTGTCTCCAGATCTTCTATCAGTGGTCTCTCTACTCAGTTATCATTTCCATCTACTTTCCTTTTACTTCTGTCTCACCCCTTCTCTTTTTACATTTCACTTTTCTTTCCTCAATAAGGGCCCAGCCAGTGGTTTTCCTCCACACTTCAATCCACTTTACTCCAGATACTCTGAACCCAGATGTGAAAGGCTGTCAGCTTCCTGGGACAACCACCAAAGTCAGCTGGTGAGAGGGGCATGGGAGCTTAAACAAGTGAATAGAATGGAACTCTCTCTGGACTATGGCAGTGAAGGGCTTTTACAAAGGCAATATTCTAAATACCTTTATTTTTTGTTTTTTAGTTTTATTGTTAGTGTCTGTGTTCGAGCATCTGAGCAAAGTCTGCCAAGAATACTAAGTAAGAACTTTTCACCCATAAAGTAACTTCTGTAACCCAACCCTTCGCTTTGTCTGGCAACCTCCCTCCAAACCTTACTGCTAAGATAACTCACCAAATTTTAAAAAAAATATAAATTGCTTTTCTAACCACCCAAAATATGTTATTTTCTATGAAGCCACTCTGACATCCTTACCACATTCTATGTCCTTCTTGTGTTATGACTAGTTTTGCTACATTTTGTAATCCATTATCTGAAACATAGATCTTTTGGGTTAAAAAAACTTATGTTAATGAACTGCCAATCCTAGGTATTAAACAGAAACGTTGCTCCTATAAAATATTCATACTCTTTAACATCTACCCAAACTTTCCTGAACCTTCAAACCACCTCTAAACCTTATTTTGTTTGCAACTAAAATTTGGTTCCTTCAGGCCAAGAACCAAGCATGTCAATCCTTGTCAGTACCATTTGAGCTTTATCAGGGCCCCCCAGTAATCTCAGCCATCTAGTTATTTCATTATTTCCTCACCTGTCTATCCCATCCTATTTCCATAGTTTATTTTCATATTAGTTATCTACTTTTCCATCTCTTCTTAATATTTATTTATACCCCATACTCTCCCCACCTCCCCCCTTTTTTTTTTTTGCCTTTTCCATAACACCTACATCTTCTATTATATTTCTCTTTTTAACTATAAACCTCCACGGACTTTGATCCCTTTAACTCCCCCATGTCATCTCATACTTTTATGCTTCCTTTTTATGTTTCTTCTCTCTCCCTGATATTTATCTACATCTTGTAACCCTTATTCTTCAATCGTTCTACTTCTTTCTTTCATGTAATTGGCAAGAGTCCATGAGCTAGTGACGTATGGGATATACAATCCTACCAGGAGGGGTAAAGTTTCCCAAACCTCAAAATGCCTATAAATACACCCCTCACCACACCCACAATTCAGTTTTACAAACTCTGCCTCCTATGGAGGTGGTGAAGTAAGTTTGTGCTAAGATTTCTACGTTGACATGCGCTTCTCAGCATTTTGAAGCCTGATTCCTCTCAGAGTACAGCGAATGTCAGAGGGACGTAGAGAGTATTACCTATTGAATGCAATGATTTTCCAAACGGGGGTCTTTTTCATAGGTTCTCTGTTATCAGTCGTAGAGATTTATCTCATACCTCCCTTTTCAGATCGACGATATACTCTCATATACCATTACCTCTACTGATAACTGTTTCAGTACTGGTTTGGCTATCTGCTATATGTGGATGGGTGTCTTTTGGTAAGTATGTTTTTTTATTACTTAAGACACCCCAGCTATGGTTTGGCACTTTATGCATTTATATAAAGTTCTAAATATATGTATTGTACTTATATTTGCCATGAGTCAGGTTCATGTATTTCCTTTTGCAGATTGTCAGTTTCATATTTGGGAAGTTAATATTGAGAAATATTTTTCTTAACTGGGGTTTAGTCTTTTTTCCATTGACTACTTGTTTCAAATTGTGGGCTGTCTTAGGCTCGCGGGTGTGCTAAATACTACACTTTATTGCGTCATTCTTGGCACGAGAATTTTTTTGGCACGAAAGGCACGTCCGTTGATGCAAGTTCGTAATTTCCGGCGTCGTACTTGACGCAGGGGTTTCACACAGGGTTGTGTAGTTAGTGATGCAAGTGTGTCATTTCCAGGCCATGGTTGGTGCCAAAATTTTTTTAACGGAGCACACCTGTTGTATTACTGAGCATAGTGTTCTCGAAGTTTGGCTGCTACTGAATTCAGGCTACGGCACCTCTGACTCTTCTGGCTGGTTGTATATCAGCCGGACTGAGCAGTGTGTATTCAGTTAGTTAGCGGTTAGAGACACATGCTTTTATTTATTGTGGTATTTTCTTGCATTCTCAGAGACTTATTAGCAAGGTGTTTTTGCACCTTGTTTTGGACATTCAGTCTAGTTTTGCATTAACGGACGGACACATACGGGACATCAGCTGGTTTCCATTGTGCAGAACCTCTATGCAGATCAGAGAGTGAGTACAGCTTGTTCGTTATTATAAACGGCTTGTGTTATTGCACTAAGAAGATTTTCTCTTCTACTAGGAGGAATTTACATACATCTAAGAAATCTCAACGAACATCATTATTTACAAACAGTGTTGAGGATTACGCTCCTGTTTACGGACACTGGACTCGTACTGACTTTGTAACATCTGTCCTTGCATATTTGTTATCAGTTTTTTTATCCAGTATCTGTTTTTTCTATGCTATTAACTTGTTTAGAACTTTTGTTTATTTTTGTACTATTTTTGCATTTGCACTCACATTCACCTTGATTGCACCGCTAAGCTATAAGAAGCGGGTTCTTTTATGAAATGTTTTTTATGAAATGTTTTTTATGAAATGTTTTTTATGAAATGTTTTTTATGAATTGTGTTTTATGAATTGTTTTCTGAATTGTTTTTTGGATTACTTTTAAGGTCGACCTTAATTGTGTTTTTGTGTCATTGCATTTACTATATATTTTGAATATTAGTTTGTTAGTTTTTATTGTTGAGTTTTTTGATAAAATTTGTACTGTTTAAATAGACATCTGTGGGTTAATCTTCAGCGTTTGTCCGCAGTTACATCTTTTTCAATTCTCTCTACCTAAAATTAATAAATAATAATTTATTTTAATATTATATTATATCTTGCTGCTTTATGTTAGTTGTCAGTTTTCATTCTCTCTGTAATAAATATATTATATTTTAGAGTTTGATTTGGTCCTGTTTTTGATATACTATCCAATACAGTTACACTTCAGCTTTTTGTAAGCGCTCCTGGGTATTTTCTTTTTTCTAACGTATAACCTTTTTAGGGAGTTGAGAGACTCTATATCTCCTTTTGGAGTTTGTGTAGCAGTTTTATTTTGGCGCAGGTTATCTTGTATATTTTTTTCTGACATTGGTTCTACCAAAGCTAAGTGCATTTGTTGTAAAATTCTATCCAAAATCAATGGATAAAGAGCATTGTCTCTCAGGGGTACCGAATAGGATTCAGAGTAAGACCTCCTGTGAGAAGATTTTTTCTCTCACGCATCCCAGTGAATCCAGTAAAAGCTCAGGCTTTCCTGAAGTGTGTTTCAGATCTGGAGGTTTCAGGGGTTATCATGCCGGTTCCCTTTCAGGAACAAGGCCTGGGGTTTTATTCAAATCTATTCATTGTCCCGAAGAAAGAAAATTCATTCAGACCAGTTCTGGATCTGAAAATTTTGAATAGTTATGTAAGAGTACCAACTTTCAAGATGGTGACTATAAGGACTATTCTGCCTTTTGTTCAGCAAGGACATTATATGTCTACAATAGACTTGCAGGATGCTTACCTTCATATTCCGATTCATCCAGAACATTATCTGTTCCTGAAATTCTCTTTTCTAGACAAGCATTACCAATTTGTTGCTCTTCCATTTGGCCTAGCAACAGGTCCAAGAACCTTTTCAAAGGTTCTGGGTGCCTTTCTCTCTGTAATCAGAGAACAGGGTATTGTAGTGTTTCCTTATTTGGACGATATCTTGGTACTAGCTCAGTCTTTACGTTCTGCAGGATTTCACACAAATCAACTTGTGTTGTTTCCTCGAAAGCATGGTTGGAGGATCAATTTACCAAAAAGTTTTTTGATTCCTCAGACAAGGGTCACCTTTTTAGGTTTCCAGATAGATTCAGTGTCCATGACTCTGTCTCTGACAGACAAGAGACGTTTGAAATTGGTTGCAGCATGTCGGCACCTTCAATCTCAGTCATTCCCTTCAGTGGCTATGTGCATGGAAGTTTTAGGCCTCATGACTGCAGCATCGGACGTGATTCCTTTTGCTCGTTTTCACATGAGACCTCTCCAGCTTTGCATGCTGAATCAATATTGCCGGGATTATACAAAGATATCACAATTAATATCCTTAAATACCAATGTTTGATACTCTCTGACGTGGTGGTTAAATCACCAGCATTTAGTTCAAGGGGCCTCTTTTGTTCAGCCAACCTGGACTGTGATCACAACAGATGCGAGTCTTTCAGGTTGGGGGGCTGTCTGGGGATCTCTGACAGCACAAGGAGTTTGGAAATCTCAAGAGGCAAGATTACCAATCAATATTTTAGAACTCCGTGCAATTCTCAGAGCTCTTGAGTTTTGGCCTCTGTTGAAGAGAGAACCATTCATTTGTTTTCAGACAGACAATATCACAATGGTGGCATATGTCAATCATCAGGGTGCGACTCACAGTCCCCTAGCTATGAAAGAAGTATCTCAGATACTTGTTTGGGTGGAATCCAGCTATTCTGCGGTTCATATCCCAGGTGTAGACAATTGGGAGGCGGATTATCTCAGCCGTCAGACTTTACATCCAGGGGAGTGGTCTCTCCACCCGGATGTGTTTTTTCAGATTGTTCAGATGTGGGGTCTTCCAGAAATAGATCTGATGGCTTATCATCTAAACAAGAAACTTCCCAGATACCTGTCCAGGTCCAGGGATTCTCAGGCGGAAGCAGTGGATGCGCTGACACTTCCTTGGTGTTATCAACCTGCTTATATCTTCCCGCCTCTAGTTCTTCTTCCGAGAGTGATCTCCAAGATCATCATGGAACAATCATTTGTGTTGCTGGTGGCTCCAGCATGGCCCCACAGGTTTTGGTATGCGGATCTTGTTCAGATGTCCAGTTGCCAACCTTTGCCACTTCCGTTAAGGCCGGACCTACTGTGTCAAGGTCCGTTTTTCCATCAGGATCTCAAATCATTAAATTTGAAGGTATGGAAATTGAACGCTTAGTATTAAGTCATAGAGGTTTTTTTGTCTCAGTAATTAATACTATGTTACAAGCTCGTAAATCTGTTTCTAGGAAGATTTATTATGGAGTTTGGAAGATTTACATTTCTTGGTGTTCTTCTCATAAATTCTCTTGGCATTCTTTTAGAATTCCTAGAATTTTACAGTTTCTTCAGGATGGTTTGGATAGTGGTTTGTCTGCAAGTTCCTTGAAGGGACAAATCTCTGCTCTTTCAGTTTTATTTCACAGAAAGATTGCTAAACTTCCTGATATTCACTGTTTTGTACTGGTTTTAGTTCTTATTAAGCCCGTCATTAAATCAATTTCTCCTCCTTGGAGTCTTAATTTGGTTTTGAAGGCGTTACAGGCTCCTCCGTTTGTGCCTATGCATTCTTTGGACATTAACCTACTTTCTTGGAAAGTGTTGTTCCTTTTGGCCATCTCTTCTGCTAGAAGAGTTTCTGAGCTATCTGCTCTTTCTTGTGAATCTCCTTTTCTAATTTTTCATCAGGATAAGGCGGTTTTGCGGACTTCATTTGAATTTTTACCTAAGGTTGTGAATTCTAACAACATTAGTAGAGAAATTGTTGTCCCTTCCTTGTGTCCTAATCTTAAGAGTCATTTGGAAAGATCCTTACATTCTTTGGATGTTGTAAGAGCTTTGAAATATTATGTTGAAGCTACTAAAGATTTCAGGAAGATTTCTAGTCTGTTATATTTTCTGGTCCTAGGAAAGGTCAGAAGGCCTCTATTTCCTTGGCCTCTTGGTTAAAGCTTTTGATTCATCAAGCTAATTTGGAGTCAGGTCAAGCCCCGCCTCAGAGAATTACAGCTCATTCTACTAGATCAGTCTCCACTTCGTGGGCTTTTCAGAATGAAGCTTCAGTTGATCAGATTTGCAAAGAGGAAACTTGGTCCTCTTTGCATACGTTTACTAAATTCTACCGTTTTGATGTATTTGCTTCTTCAGAAGCAGTATTTGGTAGAAAAGTTCTTAAGGCAGCTGTTTCAATTTGATTCTTCTGCTGATGTTTTAAGTTTTTCTTTTCTTCATGAGAATAACTTATATTTTGGGTTGTGGATTAATTTTTCAGCATATGGCTGTTGTTTATTTTTATCCCTCCCTCTCTAGTGACTCTTGCGTGGAGTTCCACATCTTGAGTATTTGATATCTCATACGTCACTAGCTCATGGACTCTTGCCAATTACATGAAAGAAAACATAATTTATGTAAGAACTTACCTGATAAATTCATTTCTTTCATATTGGCAAGAGTCCATGAGGCCCACCCTTTTTATGGTGTAAACACAGTTCAATATCCAGCACTCTAAATCCTCAGGTGTGTGCACACTGTCATAGGATCACTGCAACAATCCCAAAGATTCAAAACTCACAAATAAATGCAGCGGCACCACTTCTCATCTTCCAAGAATTCTTTTATTTCCACATAATGGGAGCAGGTTCAGCAAGAACAATGTTTCGGGTTATACACCCTTAGTCATGTTCATATGGTGGTTATTATTTTTTGTATAAAGCACAATTATTTCCAAATTCCTTTGTTGATACTTTTTACTCCTTTCTTTATCACCCCACTGCTTGGCTATTTTTTAAACTGAATTGTGGGTGTGGTGAGGGGTGTTTTTATAGGCATTTTGAGGTTTGGGAAACTTTGCCCCTCCTGGTAGGATTGTATATCCCATACGTCGCTAGCTCATGGACTCTTGCCAATATGAAAGAAATGAATTTATCAGGTAAGTTCTTACATAAATTATGTTTTTTTCTTCACTATAATTTCTTCTCTTGTTCTCTACTTGTTTTTTGTGTCTAAAACCCTTTTGTCTGTCATCTCCTCCAGATCTCTCTGCAGAACTCCAGTTGGATCGTTTAAAGAGTCTATTTTCTCGACGGACTTTCTTTCTTGAATCATCCCAGCCCAGTAAAATACTCACCATAAAGCTGCAAAGCAACATGGAATCCATCTGTCAAAACAAGACTGCTTATCTAAGGGTAAAATTACATTCATATAACATTTTTCGCTTCCTTTACAAAAATGTCACTATATATCGGGCTTCCCTTTATTATCACAGAGTTCAAAAGTATTTTGTTTTGCCATATATTTTTTTTGCAATTTCTAGCCCTATATATGCAAGTCATCATGATATTATCTGTGTTTATGAGGTCATAGCCATCATGCCCCTTCTGTATACAATATATATATATATATATATATATATATATACACACACACACATATAGGTAATTACTAATTCAATGTAATACATTTCCCTGCATATGCATTGTCTATTACATCTGCAGAGGTATCTCTATTCTCTTTTAGAGCGAGTCTGAGTTTAAGGACAAGTTAAGCTCTATAGTTGTCAGTGTGAATGTCAGCCTTGTGAGAAGTCAATCCTCTGATGTCCTAGAGCCCACTCTGCAAGGGATCACGTTCCTCCAGGAACAGGTGAGATTTGCACTTTTACCAAGTGACCACATAACCAGCTACCCAGTGAGAGAGATGACACACACTGATCTACTTCTTTAAAATATACAGTGTATGCGGGTATTGATTATTGAGCTGCTGATGTGCACAGGTCAGAGAGAAGTTACACATAATATGCAACACCAGCACACATGCACTAAAACAAAACTGTTTACTATCATCACACTGAATAAAATACATAATATATAGACCAACATTGCAAACCTTGTTAAGGTGTACAAACAGGTGTATGTTACTGTTTGCACCTTGAGAATGGCTGCATATGCACATCAAAATTCCAATATGCTCTGGAAGACTTTAGATGTCTCTTTCTGATATCTGTTCCCAATCAAAAATGGATTTAGCCACTAAAACATCACAGCCACAAACGAGTTTTCACTCAAAGTTTCCAGAAATGTTTTTTTGGTTGTTGAGTAGATGATTTAATCTGAGAGTCCAAGCAAAACTGACATATATAGTGGCTTTTCACACCTCTTAACAGGGAAGTCACCAAGGTTAAAAGGGGTCACGGGCATTAGGGGTCTTGGCTAAGGATAGTGGTGATGTGAGTGAGTAGGTTTCACTGCACCAAGGTGACTGTTTCATCTAAGGTGTGCATACCTTCACATCCCGATTCACAGGGAACATTTTTCAGTTTCTGAGGTTTGCTTTTCTGGATCAGCACTTCCAGTTTATAGCTCTTACATTGGGCATAGTTACTGCTCCAAGGATATTTACAAAGGTTCTTGTAATGTTATTAACATGTCATGTGATGTGTTTGTCAATTTGCATACAGAAAGTTGATTGGCTGTTGGTGTTTCTACCATATATGGTAACAAGTTCAGTTAGGATAATAAACAGTTAGTGACTAGATGCAGCTCTGTGTTCTCTGAGTTATTCCATGGTAAGACACTAATTTGAGTGACTACACAAGAACAATACATGGTGTCAGAACCTGCTTTCTTTCTGCAAGATGGTTTTATCAGGTGTGCCTATGCCACAGATGGCTTTCGCAGAAATTGAGTTAGGTGAACAAGCAGATAAAGTAAAATTTAAATTAGATACTGGTGCTCAGGTAAATATAATTCCAACCAACAGATTTAAAAATCTCTTCAGCACTGTAGCACTGAAGCCCACAGCACGCCATCTTACAGGCTTTGGTGGTGAGCCGCTTGATGTTAAAGGGACCTGTCAGTTAAAATGTAAATACAAAGACACTAAAACTGTGCTTGAATTCTACATTGTCAACACACACGCCCCACCTATACTTGGTTTGAGAGCATGTCTAGACCTGGGGTTAATTAAGCTTGTCTTCTCAGTGTGGGCAGATGTAGATACACCCTGTGCTATAATACAGGAATTTGCTGATGTTTTTCAAGGCATTGGGCAGTTTCCAGGTGAATGCACTATACACCTACGCCCCACAGCCGTCCCTGTTGTATACCCACCCAGGAGAATTCCATTCATGCTGCATAGTCGCTTCAAGGAGGAGCTAGACAATATGGAAAAATCAGGTATTATTGTGAAAGTGCTTGAACCCACTGACTGGGTCAATGCCCTGATAATTGTGGAAAAACCCCACACTGGAAAACTCAGGGTTTGTTTAGATCCCAGAGACTTCAATATAGCAATCAAGAGGCCACATTACCCTCTTCCAACTTTGGATGACATCACCCCAAAACTTGCTGGAGCACAATTCTTCAGTGTACTGGATGCAAAATCTGGATACTGGGCGATCAAACTCTCAAAAGAATCATCCAAGCTAACAACATTTAATACAGTGGCCGGAAGATACAGATTTCTCCGTTTACCCTTTGGACTGATTTCAGCTCAAGACGTATTTCAGAGAAAGATTGATGAGACTTATGAAGGGCTTGAGGGGGGTAACAGCCATTGTTGACAACATACTCGTGTTTGGAAACATGATGCAAACTTGCACGCCATACTCAAGAGAACCCGTGAAAAAGGAGTACACCTTAAAAGTGAGAAAAGTGTGATATGTGTCTCAGAGGTGAGTTATTTTGGGCACAAGCTAACACGTGAAGGCATCAAACCTGATCCAGAGAAGATCAATGCTATAAAAGATATGCATCCTCCCAAGAACAAGTCAGATCTGGAGACCATCCTAGGTATGGTTAATTGTCTGTCCAAGTTCGCACCAAACTTATCTGAGATTAATGCGCCATTGAGGCAGCTTCTGAAACAGACAAATGAGCTTGTATGGGACGAAACTTACGAAAAAGCATTTGATAAAATGAAAGAGCTGATTACAAAGGAACCTGGTCCCATTCTATGTTATGTGACAGGAAACTGACTGACATTCGAACAGCTACAGAACAGGATCCTCAACTCATTATGCTGAAAAACATAATCAAATCTGGGTGGCCTAACGTAAGGAAAAGATGTCCTTCCAGCCTTGTTGAATACTGGAATCACAAAGATGAAATTTCAGAGATTGAAGGGATCCTATTCAAAGGCGAGAAAATCATTGTCCTAGGTGTGCTGAGGCCAAATATGCTAGAGTGTATGCACACTGGGCATATGGGAATTGAGAGGAGTAAGCAAAGAGCCAGAGACATATTATTTTGGCTAGGAATGAACAAACAAATTGAGGATATGGTCGAAAAATGCCCTACCTGCCTAGAACGCCGAAAGTCTAACCCTAAAGAGCCCATGATCTCTCATCAGATTCCAGAGCGTCCATGGCAAATCATTGCAACAGATCTTTTTATGTGGAATGGTCAGAACTACTTAATCGCTTTTTATTACTACAGCAGATCTTTTGATTTGGAAAGACTCCACTCAACCACATCAGCGGCCATAATCCGCAAGCTAAAGGCTATATTTGCAAGACATGGTATACCTGAAAAGGTAATTTCAGATAATGGTCTGCAATATAAATCAGGTGACTTCGAAAACTTTGCATTTTTTTGGGACTTTGCACATGTAACGTCCAGTCCCCACCATCCACAAAGCAATGGTCTTGCAGAAAAGACAGTGCAAACAGCAAAGACCATACTAAACAAAGCAAAAGCTGAAGGAAAGGACCCGTACCTCAGCCTGCTGGAGCACAGGAATACCCCTGTGGATGGATTCAAGTCTCCCTCAAAATTGCTCATGAGTAGACGTCTACGTTCTATCCTGCCTACAACTGGCGAACAACTGCAGCCTCAGGTAGTTGATCAAAAATGTGTGCGTGCCAAAAGAGAACATAAACAAGCTAAACA
>NC_069499.1:1191282479-1191289979 GCF_027579735.1 Bombina bombina
GCACCCCTGTTGGTCACCATTTCACCCAACCTGACCACTCCATCCAAAACCTCAAAATCAAAATTCTCAGAGGCAACTTTAATAACACCATGGAAAGAAAAACCTTTGAAATGAAAATGATAATGCACTTCAACCTGTTTAATTCTGGACTAAATGTGGACTCTGGATTCTTAACACATTATCAAATTTTTTTGTAATGTACTTTCATTTAGTCAATTACATTGTATATTCCACATTCTTTATACATAGGTACACAGGTAAGCCTATGTCCACACTTTTCTTAGCTATTCTGTGTTTTAAGATACAATCTGTAAATTCCATTTAATTGGTTAGTATTGCTTCAGACTTGATAAAGGAAGGAACTCTTCCGAAAGCTTGTCATCTGATAAATGTATAGTTAGTCCAATAAAAAAAGTATCATTGCTCAATGCAATACTCTTGTTATTTTGATATCTAAATCTCTGGACTAACATGGCTACTCCAATCAACGTATATATATATATATATATATATATATATATATGTGTATATATATATATATATATATATATATATATATAAAGGCTGAAGAGAGCACTTGCTGTGAAAAGTGGTTTATTTAATCTCAAATGATTTGAGATTAAATAAACCACGTTTCACGGTGAGTGCTCTCTTCAGCCTTCTTCTATGTATTAATTATATATATATATATATATATATATATATATATGAAAAGGTATAGAGATAGACAGGTGCACAGAGGCACACCTAGTGTAATATGTTCTATATATGTGTACACACAAAAAAAAGGTTGGTATAACCTCATGATATGAGGTATTTAAGTAGCACTTGTGTTAGTAAGTGTTCGCTCCTTGCTGGTTCCACAGTCCGGTATCCTCTCACGCTTCCTTGGATGACCCAGTGTCCTTTAGGATCCTTGAGGATAAGGGTCCCGCACAGGGTTGGAACTTATCCCAATAAACGAGGGGTTAAAAAGAGTGACTGATGCTGATGTACCGTTATACAGTGAAAGAATGTATATACTAACACAGGTATTTAGTTAAACCAAGTATTTAATATATTATATGTGTACATAAAACAAACAAATATCCCACTTTAAAGCATAAGTGGGCAATATGAAAGCAATATAAAAGACTTGAATAAAAGAGCCGTAGTCAGTACTAGTTCCAGGATCGTTATTGTGTAAATCCTGATACCTGCTGGCTAATTTGCTCTTGAAAACTCAGTAAAATAGCTATGGAGCAACCAATGACAATCTCTAAACTGTTGCACCGTTTTTTAAGTGTAGCAGCCGAATCCTTATTCAGCTCCGTGTGAACACGCTTACCTTCATCAGAGGTAAGGGCCGCCCCCCAACCTGGATGCTTATATACATTAAAGTGTGGGCAATTAGCCCACTTTTGGCCCCTCGGCCATCTTTGTTTTGGGCAACACAATGTTAAAACGGAATAAAAACTTCTAGCTAAACGATCTTTTTCTAAAACATATTATACAACAGGTTAAAATAATAATAATAATAAACATCACCGTAGTTCTAACTAAAAGTTATGTCTAATAATTTATAGATTTTCTGTTTACATTTGACACATTTTTTCATGTCAAAATTGCAGCTTCAGACGAAATGAGGCACTATACCTTCTATGTGATCTACCTGTGTATATGTCATATTCTTAAAGGGCGTTTATATTTCTATATGTTTTTGAATAAAACTGATTGTTTAATTCATGTTTGTATATATAACTGAATAAAATCCATAAATATATAATAAATATATAAGTGATTAATAAATATACCCGGCAAATTTGATAAATGTATTAACTAATTAATTAACATATAAAACCTTCATAAAATGATCAATAAAATTATATAAGTTAAAACCATCTTTAAGAGCCTATGATAAAAGGACTATATAGATAGCGGATTAAAGGAAGGCAGCCAGGTCAATATCTTTGTTTAACCCCTTTGGTTCCAGAGTTTCCATTTTATGTATCCAGAATGTTTCCCTTTTGCGTAATTCCAGAAGTCTGCTACCCCCTCTATTACCTCTATGAATTTGTTCTATAGCTTTATTAAAAAAAAATATTTTTATTTTTACCATGTACATGAGAGAAATGATTTATCAATAGATTCTTAAGGGTGGCTGCTTCAATATGTTTCATGTTCTCCAAACAGCGTATCTTTAGACCGCGTTTGGTGCACCCTATGTATCTCTTTGGAGTGCTGCAAGTGCATTCCAACATGTATACCACATAATCTGATTTACAGTTAAGTGTACTTTTAATTGGAAATTTTTCTCCATTGATACCGCTATCTATAAATTTATAAAATTTTTTGTTTTTATGAATATGTGCACAGCAAACAGTTTTTTCGTGAGCACTTAAAGAAACCTTTTAATTTGGCAATCTTACCAGTATTGTTCAACTTTTTAGTGGTTTGTATTACACTTGGAGCTAACAAGTTTTTTAAATTTTTGTTTTTCTTGTAGGTGATATTTGGTTTGTTACCTAAAGTATCTTTGAGTATTGGATCATTTTTCAATATTGTCCAATTTCTTTGTAATATGTTTTTTAACCCTAGTATCTCTTTTTTGCCTCTTCTCTGGTTGTGACATACTATTTCCATTTTCATTAGTATCTGGTTCATATATTGGTGCTTTTTTCCCATGTACCAGTATATGCCTATCTAGTATATTTGCTTTTTCATATGCCCCTTGTACTATCTTTACTGGGTAGTGTTTCTCTGCAAATTTGTCTTTTAGACACTTTGCCTCTGTTTCAAAATTGCTGGCTTCAGTACAGTTTCGCCTAAGCCTCTGAAATTGTCCGAAAGGGATATTTTCTATCCATTTCAGATGGTGGCCACTTCTAGCGTCTAAATAGCCATTTGTATCTGTGGTTTTTCTGTAAAGTTTACTTTGTATACCCTCATTTGAGATGTACAAGGTGACATCTATAAAGTCAATTGATGATTGTTCTAATCTTTGGGTGAAGGTGAAATTCATACAGTTGTTGTTCAACTCCTGTACATAAGTATTCCAGGAATCTACTTCACCATCCCAAATAATTAGAACATCATCTATGAACCGATGCCGGAAAATAACATTTTTATGTTTGAAAGTAGAGCCATTATAGACCATATCCTCCTCAAATGCTCCCATATAGAGGTTTGCAAAATTGGGCGCAAATTTTGTGTCCCTGGCCGTCCCTGTACTCTGTAGGTAATGTTTCCCTTCAAACTTAAAATAATTGTTTTGCAAAATAAACCTAATGGACTCCAGTATAAAACCTCTTTGTATTTCCGGTACATCCCTCAGATATGACCACAAATTAATTACCATAGGTCTTAGGAAGAGATCTACATATTCAGAGAGTCTAGATGTTAGGGAGTCTATTCCTCAGACCTATAGTAATTAATTTGCGATCATATCTGAGGGATACTCCCCACCTTTTACAAATTATAGAGGGATTAGAGTGGAAGTCCACATATAAATGGGCTACGTTAGATGAATGTGGGATTAGTGCTATTAAAAAAGAATTAGATAACGCTAACCATTTACCGGAAATACAAAGAGGTTTTATACTGGAGTCCATTAGGTTTATTTTGCAAAACAATTATTTTAAGTTTGAAGGGAAACATTACCTACAGAGTACAAGGATGGCCATGGGCACAAAATTTGCGCCCAATTTTACAAACCTCTATATGGGAGCGTTTGAGGAGGATATGGTCTATAATGGCTCTACTTTCAAACATAAAAATGTTATTTTCTGGCATCGGTTCATAGATGATGTTCTAATTATTTGGGATGGTGAAGTAGATTCCTGGAATACTTATGTACAGGAGTTGAGCGACAACTGTATGAATCTCACCTTCACCCAAAGATTAGAACAATTATCAATTGACTTTATAGATGTCACCTTGTACATCTCAAATGAGGGTATACAAAGTAAACTTTACAGAAAAACCACAGATACAAATGGCTAGACGCTAGAAGTGGCCACCATCCGAAATGGATAGAAAATATCCCTTTCGGACAATTTCAGAGGCTTAGGCGAAACTGTACTGAAGCCAGCAATTTTAAAACAGAGGCAAAGTGTCTAAAAGACAAATTTGCAGAGAAACATTACCCAGTAAAGATAGTACAAGGGGCATATGAAAAAGCAAATATACTAGATAGGCATATACTGGTACATGGGAAAAAGCACCAATAGATGAACCAGATACTAATGAAAATGGAAATAGAAATAGCATATCACAACCAGAGAAGAGGCAAAAAAAAGATACTGGGGTTAATTTTGTGACTACCTTTAATGAAGGACACTGGAAAATAAAAAACATATTACAAAGAAATTGGTCAATATTGAAAAATGATCCAATACTCAAAGACACTTTAGGTAACAAACCAAATATCACCTACAAGAAAAACAAAAATTTCAAAAACTTGTTAGCTCCAAGTGTAATACAAACCACTAAAAAGTTGAACAATACTGGTAAGATTGCCAAATTAAAAGGTTTCTTTAAGTGCTCACAAAAAAACTGTGTTTGCTGTGCACATATTCATAAATTTTTATAAATTTATAGATAGCGGTATCAATGGAGAAAAATTTCCAATTAAAAGTACACTTAACTGTAAATCAGATTATGTGGTATACATGTTGGAATGCACTTGCAACACTCCAAAGAGATACATAGGGCGCACCAAATGTGGTCTAAAGATACGCTGTTTGGAGCACATGAAAAATATTGAAGGGGGTAGCAAACTTCTGGAATTACGCAAAAGGGAAACATTCTAGATACATAAAATGGAAACTCTGGAACCAAAGGGGTTAAACAAAGATATTGACCTGGTTGCCTTCCTTTAATCCGTTATCTATATAGTCTTTTTATCATAGGCGCTTAAAGATGGTTTTAACTTATATAATTTTATTGATCATTTTATGAAGGTTTTATATGTTAATTAATTAGTTAATACATTTATCAAATTTGCTGAGTATATTTATTATTCACTTATATATTTATTAATTATATATTTATGGATTTTATTCAGTTATATATACAAACATGAATTAAACAATCGGTTTTATTCAAAAACATATAGAAATATAAATGCCCTTTAAGAATATGACATATACACAGGTAGATCACATAGAAGGTATAGTGCCTCATTTCGTCTGAAGCTGCAATTTTGACATGAAAAAAATGGGTCAAATGTAAACAGAAAATCTATAAATTATTAGACATAACTTTTAGTTAGAACTACGGTGATGTTTATTATTATTATTATTATTATTATTATTATTATTATTTTAACCTATTGTATAATATGTTTTAGAAAAAGATCGTTTATCTAGAAGTTTTTATTCCGTTTTAACATTGTGTTGCCCAAAACAAAGATGGCGGCCGAGGGGCCAAAAGTGGGCTAATTGCCCACACTTTAACGTATATAAGCATCCAGGTTGGGGGGCGGCCCTTACCTCTGATGAAGTAACTGGTTACGAAACGCGTTAGGCTCCACCCCCCTCAAACGTCACAACACTCAGCGTGTTCACACGGAGCTGAATAAGGATTCTGCTGCTACACTTTTAATAAACGGTGCAGCAGTTTAGAGATTGTCCTTGGTTGCTCCATAGCTATTTTACTGAGTTTTCAAGAGCAAATTAGCCAGCAGGTATCAGGATTTACACAATAACGATCCTGGAACTAGTACTGACTATGGCTCTTTTATTCAAGTCTTTTATATTGCTTTCATATTGCCCACTTATGCTTTAAAGTGGGATGTTTGTTTGTTTTATGTACACATATAATATATTAAATACTTGGTTTAACTAAATACCTGTGTTAGTATATACATTCTTTCACTGTATAACGGTACATCAGCATCAGTCCCTCCTTTTAACCCCTCATTTATTGGGATAAGTTCCAACCCTGTGAGGGACCCTTATCCTCAAGGATCCTAAAGGACACTGGGTCATCCAAGAAAGCGTGAGAGGATACCGGACTGTGGAACCAGCAAGGAGCGAACACTTACTAACACAAGTGCTACTTAAATACCTCATATCGTGAGGTTAAACCAAGTGAATGCGGATATTTCACCTTTTTTTGTGTGTACACATATATAGAACATATTACACTAGGTGTGCCTCTGTGCACCTGTCTATCTCTATACCTTTTCAGACACTCAGGAGGGACCTCTCTCTACGGGGGATTGCTCTTTACCAGACGGGCTGCCAGAACTTGTGGCACACAGGACCCAGTACTGCGGACTATATGAACTATTATGGCTCCATAGACTATCCATTTTAAACTGTATGTGACTATTTAGGACCTAATCAGTTTTTGTCTTATAAACATATTCTTGCTAATGGATGGGAATATATATACTGTATGAAATAAGACTGATAGATCACTCACACCTTCTTAGCGCTGAATAATCTTATTTTCTGTAATATATATATATATGTGTATGTGTGTATAATTAAGAAACAGGGAGCCAGCACTCACTTTTTGTAGGTAACTTCCGGGGTGCACTTCAAAGATTAATATACAATTTGCAGATGATAGGAAGGCACTCATCGTATTTCAAACTCATAATTTGTTGTACAGTTAACGTTTTCTGGGTTTCCCCGTCCTCAGACCAACCAGTTTTAAAACATTTGAAAAACGGTGAGTGCCTTCCTATCATCTGCAAATTGTATGTATGTGTGTGTATATATATATATATATATATATATCACATCCGGGAGGGTTTCACTGGTGACAAGAAAACCCTCTTGGATGTGATTAAAAAACCTTGGGACATCATTACAACTGATGAGACCCTTCCATTTACCCAACTGACACCCCCACGGATTGGATACCGAAGGGCAAGATCTTTAAGAGACTTTCTGATTAAAACGAATCCGATTCAATGCTACAAACAGTCCACCTGGTTGGAGATTAAGAAACCGGGAGTCTTTCGATGTCTGGGATGCATCACCTGTGGAGGGCTTATTACAGGATCATCCTTCACCCACCCTCATAGACGTAAAGTCTATAAACATAAGTATCGCCTCACATGTACTACGACCTACATTGTGTATTTATTACACTGTATTTATGGTCTTTACTATGTGGGCAAGATCTCTGATGATCTCCGGACCAGGATGGCGAATCATCATTCGGCCATCCGCACAGTCCTGAAGAAAGGCTCTTTGAAACAACCGGTGGCCAGACATTTCTTGGAATGCCAACATAAAGTCACAGATCTAAAGTACACTATTATTGATCACGTCCCCCCTATGAATAGAGGGGGTGATCGAAATCGAACATTGCTCCAGAGGGAGGCCAAGTGGACTTTCCAACTGGAAACCATTATACCAAAGGGTCTAAATACACATTTAGACTGGCAAGTCTTTCTCTCAAAATCTTTTTCTTTTGAGAATAATTTCTCTTTAAGGAAAATCTATATGAGAGCTATTATCCATTAGTTCCATTACTGGACCCATGGTACTTAAAGGGACACTG